>NW_003852581.1:1863824-1898416 GCF_000181295.1 Otolemur garnettii
ATATATATATATATATAATGCACACTAAAAACATTAGCATTAACTGAAAAATCCAATTGTATTTAAAAAATTAGTAGAAAAATAGACATTTCAGATTTTTCTTAATAAAAAAGTTGTTCAAGACAAAGATGTAATGGAGTTGTTTCATCCCCAACCCCACCTCCCACCATTTTACCTCCATCCATAAGCAGGTTACTACATTAGGATTTACATTAAATTTTAGGATTAAATATTACTACATTATAAGATCATGACTAAGTTTTCAAAAAGATGAACAAAAAAGAGTGTAGCATGGAATTTCTTTTAAAAAATATCCCTATTAAAACCCAACCAAACTGTTTTGGGCAAAAACTGCATAAAGACAAGTTATACTCAGTTAACAAGTAGGTTTGATGTATATATAAGATAGAAAACAAAGACACTACATTTTTATCCAAACTAGGGTACTCATTTTTTCTGTTGCCTAACCAATTGATTTAAAATTTATGCTTTCACCAATTCTGTACATTTAAGCCACTTGTATTCTGAGATATATAAGATGTTTATTTTTTACTGAAATGTCAAAGTGGAGTTCCCATAGCTCCCTCTACTTCATAGTTGTGCTTTGTTTGATACATCTGGTGCTCTGTAATTTTTACAAACAGAATTAGTTGCCAACAGTTAAAACTCAGAAGTTTTCATATTTAATTTTGTATATCTAGATACTCTTGCAAAAGCAGAGAACCTAGCAAATGTGAACCTACATCTGTTCATGGGAAAAGCCATATTGCCTCCAGTGATAGTTGTTAATAGAAGTTGCTTAGTTTATATAGGGTCTATGGTCTCCTGTCTGTCACAGTCCACACAAGGTCTTCTTTATTCATTATGTCACCTGACTAGCCCTAGAGGTTTTATGACTTCTGTTTAAAAGAACCAGTCCTGTTTTTTTGGTAACTATATTCTATGTCACTTCCATGAAGATTGTAGTTGGCTTTGAGTCAAATATACTTTGATGTTTGAGTAACTAATTTTATTTTGCCAATATAATAAGTGGAAACATAATTCCATTATGTGGCAATGGCATAGTGGAAATAAATAAATCATGTACCCTAGTCATTTACACCTGTTGTTATGCAATAATAATAAACAGACTATTTTTGTGTGCCAGAAATTGAGTTAAACTAATTCATTTAAATAGAAAAATAACCCTATGAAATAGGAATTTTATACTCATGTTATTATTTGGGAAACTGAAGCATAGATCAGTTATATAACTTGCTAGTAAATGGTGGATCTAGAATTCTAAGCCAGATCTATCTGATCCCATGGTCCCATGTGCACTAGTACACTACTATACTATAGCCTGGAAGATTACACGATGCTATATACATAGTAAAGTCAATTCAGTTACATTATGTTCTATTCCTTGGCAACATTAAACTCTTAAAATGGGAAGGGACTCATACTTGAAAAAAGAGATGTAAATATTGTGTTAAAAAAAATTCAATACACCAAGAAAATTTTTGGAATATGGTTAAAGGAACATTAGCCAAATTTATATAGTCTCAAAACAAACAAGAAATTGCCAAAAATTAAACTTTCCGTGTTCAATGTATTTTTCTTTGTAATATTTGACACAGTAAAAATATTTAAATTGTGATATTATTCCTAAAAGGTATAAATATGTGTAATATTTTTGTCAAGTCAGAAAAGAATCATTCCCATTTCCTTTTTCACATACATGCAATACAAAAGATTCCATAACATTTTGAAATCTTCCATAAATAGGACATGATAAAATTAAAAAAAAAAAAAACTTCTGCACACCAAAGGGAAAAATCAACAAAGTAAATAGAAAACCAAGAGAAAATATTTGCAAACTATGTATAAAATAAAGGGATAAAATCCAGAATCTACGAAATTTCAAGTATGAAGATTTCTCAAAGCAATAAGGGTAGAATTGCCATTCAATTCAGCAATCCTACTAATGAGTATCTACTCAATGAAAAAGTCATTTTATCAAGAAGATACTGGCTCTCAAATATTCATCATGGCACAATTCACAATTGCAAAGAGGTTGATTCAAACCATATGTCTATCAGTTGATGAGTGAGTTAACAAAATCTGGTATATGTATACTACGGAGTACTACTCAACCATAAAAAAGAAATGAATTAATGTTCTTTTCAAAATTTGGATTGGACTAGAGACCATTATCTTAAATATAGTATCCAAGAAGGGAAAAATAAACACTTCATGCACTCCCTAATAAATTGACCTCCTAACAGGGAGAGAGAGAGAGAGAGAGAGGGAGAGAGAGAGATATTTAAGTATTCCATAACTCTCTTCCTTACAGAATTCATGCTCCAGGATCATATTATATATATTTCCTATTACAGCCAAAGAATCAGCCATTTCTTTAAGGACCTGTAGTTCTTTTTATGAAAAAAATGATATTAGAAACAAATTTCTGGGCAATAGGTATGCTGATTGCTAATGGAGGTGTCATTACTTCTAGGTCCTCTTAGCTGTTAGCTATTTTTTCATGAAATATTTTGCCTATTTACACAAGATATTACTACTCTTTTTATTTTTTAGCAATGACTAAATACTGTTATATCATTCCTGGGAATTAGAAAACTATAAGTCAGGCCTTGCCTACTGCACCCTTTTGCTAGTACATTGACCACAAGGTTATCAGAAAAAAGTTAAATTACCAAAAATTACACAAAATAAACATTTTTAGTAAATAGTACATCAAAGTTGAAGTGTTATATGCCATTTTGAAGGCTATTAATTTTACTCCAAGTGACTAAAGATGAAGTGTCTTTTCTATCTCTTACCCTGAAAACATTAAAAAAATTAACAAGTAATAAAGAACATACTCAAATGATCAAATGGTATAGGAAACACTACAGTGAAAATCAAAAATCTCCAGACAGTCCTCTCCTACTCTTACTCTTGTTCCCCAGTGGCCAACTCTTTTAACCACTTTTTTTTGTTTGTTTTTAGTTCTTTAGAAGTTACCTCTATGTGTTTTATTTATTGACTTTCACTTATTCATAAGGAAGCTATAGGTCACTTGTAACATCCCAACATATAATGTCTGAATATAGTTATATTATTATCATTAATTTTAAACAAACAAACAAAAAACCTGAAAAC
Organism: Otolemur garnettii; assembly: GCF_000181295.1. Lineage (NCBI taxonomy): Eukaryota > Metazoa > Chordata > Mammalia > Primates > Galagidae > Otolemur > Otolemur garnettii. The sequence continues at coordinate 1,866,969 of NW_003852581.1, forward strand.
TTTTTTTCTTTTTCTTTTGCCTTTGTCATTTGTTCATTCCGAAAACACCTGCATCCACACTTGCACTCCTATGCTAAAGGACACCAGACTATGTCTGATGAACAGGGAGAGACAGAACAAAAAAGATACCATCTTCTTCTAGAAAAACATAAAAATCAAGGTGAACACACTGCTAATGGCATTTTAAGTGGCTTATGCAGTGAGAAACTATCCACCTTTAACTTCATTAGTTTTATGGAAAATTCGATACTGAATATATCATGTGCTGTAATGCATATGATGATTTTTCTCAAGCAGAATATAAGAAGTATTTTACGTAACTAAACCAGCTGTAATGTTTAGGGAACTCTCATCCTCTTCATTTAATTTTAGTAGGTTGTACTTCTAATGTGGAAACAGCAACTGATGGCTTTCAGAGGTAATAACGTGATATTAGTTTACTAGATTCAACACCATGTTTGTCCTTATGAGAATTCTTCATGAGTCCCATGTAGTTTGAGCCAGCACCAGCTCTTTCTTTTTTTTTTTTTCTTGTGTAGCCTTAGACCAAGGTACACACTTTTATATATTGAGTTTATTTCATAATATTAGAGTTCTTCACCTGCTGCAGAAACATTACCAAATTTATTTTTGTATTCATTTTTTTCTCACTTTTAAAATTATTTTTAATACAGATTAACATAATGGTACTGCAGGCAGAATGGGGACTGAAGACTCCATTCTTGGCAAGGGAAAACATACCCAGTAAAAGGGTAAAACAGAGATATAAGCTGAGCAAGGTGGAATAAGAACAGTTTAGCTAGTTACTTTTAAACCAGCAGCTAAATTCCTTATCTGAGCAATTCCTGCTTTCCTGGAGCCTAGCCTGTAAGGAATACAGCTTGCAAACACACCTGCTGTGTCTGTAAACACACTGAAGAAATAATGGCTGTAGAGGAAGCTGTGTACAAGGCCTGGCAAGAAACATTCACTATGCCATCACCTGTCCAGTCAACAGTCAAAGGAAATAGCCATTTGGGGATTTGTATTATGGCCAGGGCCACAGTCAAGAGGATAGCTCAAGCTGTGAAATATGGGCAGGAGGGCTTGTGTACCCTTATAACAGATGAAGACACCACTGGGTTAAATATAAGGGGAAAATACCTCTTTCCCACAGATTCTTCAGAGGAGGCTGATGTATCTGCACCACAGTGAACTAGTTAGAATTAACTTCCCCAAGGAATCCGTGTGCGTAACCAGAGACAGGAGGCTGCCCCCACATAAGGCTCAGTTTTGGATTTCTTAAGGCTGCTCAGACCCCTAAAGGTAGTGACTACAGCCAGAGTAAGAACTAACATGCTTACTCAGAGAGACTGCTGATGTTTTTGTTCCCTTCCTAAACTTACCATCTGGGCTAAATGAGAAAATAGTGGAACAAACACTCTGGGCCATTCACTGGAACCCCACAAGCTAGCAATGGTCCCCTATGTTTTCCACTTTTGAAAACTATTCTGTGTGTCTTGTCTCTTTATCTCTTGTGGCTTTTAACTTTATTTTCTTCATTTGATTGCCACTAGCTTCACTCTTCTTAAAGGACCCTGCCCCTGGGGCAAGACCCTGGGAGAGTGTAAATGATTAGGTTATATAGTTTGTATTTTTAAGGTAAAGTTCAAGTTGTAGTTGAGGCATTTGAGCCCTTCATCCTGGGGATGTGTTATAGACTCTCACATTGTGTCCATGAGGTGAGAACCTACTAATCCCCTTTCCTCCCCTCCTTTTCCATTTTCCTCCTCCCCCCTTCTTATTTTTATTTATTTTTTATATTAAGAAGGTAAAAATTTTTTTTTTTTTTTTTTACATGGATAGCTTTTATAATACTTACTTCAGGGCTATTAGTGTGTGCCCATTACTCTAATAGTGTTCACTGTACCTGTTTGGGAGTTGGTATACTTCTCCTCTTCCTCCTTCTGCCTTTCTTGATTTACAACAATTTTTACTTCATTCTGTGTCCATCACATAGTTCCAAATTATTTGGGAGTTCATGAGGTGTTTGTTTTTCCATTCTTGGATACTGTATTTAGTATAATGCTCTCTAGTTCAGCCTAAATTGCTGAAAAGAACATTAAAAATCCTGCTGGAATTTTGATGGAAATTGTGTTGAACGTATTTATCAATGATATCAATTGATAATTGTCTTTTTAATCACTTTGAGCCTTCTAATTCATGAACATGAAATGTAATTATTTAAGTCTTCTTTAAGTTCTTAGCATTGCTTTTTAGTTGTCAATGGGTAAGTTATATACTTCTTTTAAAAGTTTATTTCTAAGTATTTAATTATTTTTAATATTATAATAAATAGAATTGTATTCTTTTTGTTATAACATTTATTTTATTTTTATTAAATTTCAGAATAATATTTGGGTACAAATTGGTACATTGTGTTTCTCTGGTAAAAGTCCAAGTTGTAGTTGAGACCTTCACCTGAGAGATGTTCCATATACCCCTATATTGCACCCATTAGTTGAGAGTTTACTATGCCCCGTCCTCCCTCCCTTCTCTCACTTCCCTTCTCCTTCTTTACCCCTACTTGAATTTATTTATTTTTATTATTATTATTTTTTTTTATTTTTTGAGACAGAGCCTCAAGCTTTCCCCCTGGGTAGAGTGCTGTGGCATCTACAAGTAGCTGGGACTACAGGTGCCTGTCATAATGCCTGGCTATTTTTTGGTTGCAGCCGTCATTGTTGTTTGGTGGGCTCAGGCTGGATTCGAACCTGCCACCTTAGGTGTATGTGGCTGGCACTTTAGCCACTTGAGCCATGGGCACTGAGAAAATTTATGTGATTTTTTGTCTTCTGTAAGCATGTAGTAGTAGAGTATCTACTGGTATCATATTAGTATCAAATACACTAAATAATTCTTTTTCCATTCTTGTGATACTTAGGAGTATTTTCTCTAAATCCATCCAGGTAAATACAAAAGATATAAAGTCTCCATCTTTCTTCATGGCTGAATAATATTCCATGCTATACATATACCATAGTGTATTTATCCATTTGTGAGTTGATAGGCACTTGGGTTGTTTCTACATCTTGGCAATTATTAATTGAGCTGAAATAAACATCCAAGTACAAATGTTTTTATGGTAAATGATTTTTTTTTCTTCTGTGTAGATACCTAGTAATGGGACTGTGGGAACAAATGCACAGTCTACTTTTAGCTCTTTGAGGATTCTCCATACTTCTTTCCTAAATGGCTGTATTAGAATTGTATTCTTAATTTCATTTTTGAATTGTTCATTACTCATATATAGAAACACAATTAGAATTTGCATCATATATCCTGAGACCTTTCTGTATTTGCTTATGAGTTCCAAAAACATTTTTTGTAGACTACACAGATCATTAAGTCATCTATAAACATAGTTATACTTTTCAAATTTGTATGCCATTTTCTTCTTTTTTCAGCCTTATTTCACTAACTAGAATCTCCAGTGAATAATGAATATAAGTGATGAGAATTTACATCCTTGTCTTATTACTAATTTTAAACAGAAACATTCAGTATTTCACAAGTAAGTATGATATGAGTAGTAGTATAATCATATTGTATTTCCCCCATAGATGAGGAGTCATTTGTTTATTGCTCTTTCCAAGATGTTCTCTGCTTTTGGCTGTTAAATGTGTGCCTAGATTGGATCCCTTTATTTATCATACTTGGCATTACTTAACTGATATGTAGATTAATGTTTTCCACCAAACTTGGAAAGTTTCTGATCATTATTTCTTCAAATATTTTTTTCTATTCATTTCTCTCTTGCTATGTCTTCTTGGATACCTACTTGGATATTTATTCTGGATGTGCATAATGTTGTCCCATTGGTTGCTGTGGCTCTGATCATTGCTTTTTAATCTTTTTTTCTCTCTCTTCTTTAGAGTGGATGACTTCTATTAACTTATCTTCAAGTTCCATGGCTATTCTGCCATTTCTAATATGTTGTTGAGTATATAGAGTATATAATGATCTTTTCATTTCTTTTATTGTACCTTCAATTGTAGAATTTCCATTTTGGTCTTTTAAAAAACTTTCTATTTCTTTTTGGAGAATTGATATTCACTATGTTATTGTCACAATATTTTTCCTAAATTCTTTAAATGATGCTTCCTTTAATTCTTTGAAAATGTCTATAAGGGATTCTTTGAAGTCTTTGTTTGTTAAATACTACACCTGAACCCACTTCGGCAGTTTTTAGTGACTTTTGCCAGACTTTGGGGTACTCTTTCCTGTTATCTTCTATGTCTTCTTATTTTAGTTTTTGAAAACTGGAAATTTTATAAAATATATTGTAGGAATTCTGAATTTTTTTCTTGAATTAATTGTTGCTGGTTTTTCTTCATTTATTGGTAACTTTCCTGGACATAATCTGTCATATCTGTCTCCCTCATGCTATGTGGCCTCTGATGATTCTGCCTGACTTTTATTCTTATTTTTCTTGTTAGCCTAGATTCCTAGGAATTGCCCTTGTGTTTCCCAAATTTAACAGTCAGAAAATGATTGACCAGATATTGTGCTCAAAGAACTTGAGTAAGTTAGGAATTGTCTTTGTCTGTTTAGTGTTGTTATAAAGAATACCAGAGGCTGTGTAATTTATAAAAAAATAAAAAAGATTTATTTAGCTCATGACACTGCCTGATGGAAGACTGGGCATTTTAGAAAAGTATCAGGCTGTTTCCACTCATGGCAGAAAGCTCAGGGGAGCTGGCATTTGCAAGGATCACATGATATGAGAAGAAGAGAGAGGGAAAGAGAATGAGGTGCCAGATCCTTTTTAACAACCAGCTCTCATCAAGAACTAATACTGAGAATAAACTCACACCCACCCCAGAGAGGGGATTAATCTATTCATGAGGGATCTAGCCCCATGACTCAAACACCTCCCATTAGGTCCCACCTTCAACATTGTGGATCAAATTTCAACGTAAGTTTTGTAGTAACAAATATAGCAGACACTCACACACACTGTTTTGTGTGTGTGTTTTTGTCATATATACAAATCTAGGCCATTCTTGAATACCCATAGCTTTCAATATTTGCCAAGTCCTTTCTGATCTCCCCTATGCATACACAGCTTTCTAACAAGACAATAGCTTCTCTATGATTCTCACATAACCGGATTTTCCCTGTCAAATTCCAAATAATTGGTTGGTCTGCCATTGATGCAAACCAGGGCTGCACCCTCAGGCTAGCATTGCTGTTGGCTTTCCCTGCTTATTTTCTACAAAATTTGTTACTTTTACTGAAAATGTCAGTAGACACATCGTTTTAAATCATAAAATCCAATTCTACTCCAGATCAAGTTAGTTCAGGCTGCCAGTGAAGCTTCTGATTTTCACTGCTAGCTCTACTGTGGTAAAACTAACTTACCTACTAATATGATGGTAGAATGGCAATAGACTCAGACAATACCACCACATGTTTTCATTTTTATTATCTGAAATTCAATTATTCATAAGTAAATACTTCTCTATTTTTGTTTGCCTTTAGCTATTTTCAGAGCTAATAATCATGGTTGGCTTTTTAAAAAACAACATAGTTTCAGGCTGGGCCCAGTGGCTTATGCCTATAATCTTTGCACTCTAGGAGGCTAAGGCAGATAGGTGAATTGCTTGATGTTAGGAGTTTGAGACCAGCCTGACCAATAGAGAGAACATGTCTCTACTAAAAATAGCCAGGTGTTGTGGCCAGCACCTGTAGTCACAGCCACTGTGGAGACTGAGACAAGAAAATTGCTTGAGCCTAAGAGTCTGAGGTTGTTATAAGCTATGACAACGTGGCACTCAGCTGCAGGGTGACAGAGTGACACTTTGTCTCAAAACAAACAAACAAAAGCACCGAATATGGTTTCATTTCATCGCTATTTTGGAGTGGAATATTTTTGCTGTTCTCTTTACTATACCATAGCCAGAAGTCCCTATTAAAAAAAATGTAGCTTTGAAGTTTTAATAGGTCTTGGGACTTCTACCTAATTAGTCTTAACTATTTGATAGGTCTTGGGGCTTCTACATAATTAGTCTGCATTATTGATAGTAAGATATGATTATTCAATGAATCAAATAGTTGTTGAGCACCAAGAATGGGATATACTGGCCTTATATCACTAATTACCCAAACACAATGACTTCTCCCACTATTACAATTCAGTGTGTCTAAGTAACAAACTGGTATGATTCTGGCACTTTTGTGTGCATGAGAATCACTTAAAGTGCTTACTAAAATGTAGATTCCAGGCCAAAACCCCAGATTCCGATTCAACAAGTTTAGGGTGGAGCTCAGGAAAGTACATTGTTCACCAAGCATCCTCAAATAATTCTGATGCAGTTGGTCCAAAGATTGCACTGGGGGAACACTGATATAAGAATGAAGGTTATTACCTTAAAAAAGGGCAAATATTCTAGCTTACTTTTATATAAAATATCTAGATAACTGGCATTGAAGTTATTAACTTTGCTTTTTATTACACTCATTACCCCTTTTATATAATTAGTTTGAAAATATTGTTATAGTCTATTGTTATAGCTGTAGATTTTTTTTCCGCTTAATATATTTTCTCCCACTATGTCCCCCATTGTCAGATTGACTCCTCTGTAGGCTTTTCCAATGAAAGTATATCATCCTTTTGGACCAAATGTTTACTGGTAGTTCATAAATAGGCAAGTGACCTATGCCATTGAGGACAATTTCTAGGATTCTTATTGAACTTCAAGTAAGAAATTGTATCTCTGCAACTGAGAAATGTAAAGATAAAGTAAGCCTAGACTTGCTACTACTATGGGAGATTTTCCAGAGGAGAAAGCACACACAAAGAAAATCAGAGTTAAGGAAAAAAGAGAGAGCCACTCTTTGAGGGTGTGGAACCAGCCCTGCTTGAACCTCTGGACTTTCCATTTACACAAAATAATAGATTTATTTGTTATTTCAACTAGTCTGAGTTGGGTTATCCTTCACTTAACTAAAATTGTCGTAGCATACCTTGCACTTGAATAGCCTTTCCCTCTGCTTCATTCACAACAATAGTACCTAGTTCCTGGACACACACACACGTGCACATGCACACACACGCACACAAACACACACCAGTTTTACCAGTTATGGTAATAGTTTCTGATTGAAACAGACGTGCTGAATATCTCTTTCTTAGCTCTTTTTTTTTTTTTTTGTACTTCTGGTTATTTTAAAATTTTTTTTTTTTTTTTACTTCAAGTTAATATGAGGGCACACGTTTTTAAGTTACATTGTTTTCAATTCTAAGGTAAAGTTCAAGTTGTAGTGAGCCCTTCACCCGGTGGGCATGCTGAACACATTGAGCACATTAAATGAAATACTCCCAGTCGTCCTCCCTCTTCCACTCTTCCCTCTCTTGCCTCTCTTCTCTCCCTTGCTAGACTATAATTGTGTTTTATTATTCATGTGGTCATGTAGTTGTTTATATATTGGTTTCAGATTAGTATTGAGTATATTGAATATATTTTCTTCCATTCTTGAGATGCTTTACTAAGAAAAATGTGTTTCAAATTTAGGTAAATGTAAAAGTTGTAAAGTCACCATCTTTTCTTATGGCTGGATAGTGCTCCATGGTATAAATATACCATAGTTTGTTAATTCATTCATGGGTTTATAGCCCATTTGATCTCACAGTTCCTTTACTTGGTACCTTTTTAGCTCTTAATACAAATTTACAAAAACAGAATTATGGCAAAAATAAGCTGTAACAGTCAATTCCTGTAGATTATGTATGAAAGATTATAATTCCTATTTTTAACCCAAACTCTACCCTCAATAACTAAACAATTAAGGAACACACATTTCAGCTTCCCCACCATTCTATGCTTTTGCTAGTGTTCTAGTGCTCCAAACTCTCTCACTTTTCTTAAAGCTTTAGTTGTTGTTCCCCCACCCCCAGCTGTTTAAGAACACAAGGATATCTTTCTGGATTGTAACACACCCTCATCTATATTCTGAGTTCCTTAGATCATTCCACAATGTCCTGCTCACAGCACCCTAGTTCTGGAAGAGGAGAAACAACAAAGCTATAATTTATTTCTTCCTCAATTCTTCCTTTTTATAAAAAACATGACTCCTCCTTAATCCCAGCAACTTGAAAAGGTTTCCTCATCCATTCATAAAATCCCCTGTTGGTGGTAACTTGCTGACTGTAACACTAGCATCCCTTTTCCACCAAACTTAAGTCTTTCAAGTTATTCATTTACATACTCACATGCTTCCTTCCATTTTTCTTATTATCCTCCCCTTCTTATAGACAGAAGTTCTATGAATAAGGATATTTATGTCAGCTTAGATATTTTGATGTTTCCAATAATAGAAAAATATATGAGATTCAATAGCATTCATTCTCATAATAATTTCAGTTTATGTCAAATATACATGAGAGAATATTTTTGGAAAGAACTTACAATATGTATGCCATAGTTGAAAAAATTTTAATATCAAAACAACTAACTTTTTCATCATCTGGTTTTAAACAGGAAAGCTCATAGCCCCATCATGCAAGAATTTATTGACATTAACATTTCGATCTAAGTAAAGAATGAAGCAGTTTTCACTCTGCTAGCAAATCATGTACAGAAGTAAAACATATTTCAAAAAAATGTAATTTTGTGTTATACCTTAATTACTTCTGTTTTTATTAAACTTCATACAAAACCATGGTTTTTTGTGGGTCAACAAAAGTGTCTTAAAAAATTAGGAAAACATTAGTGATCAGAATGGTACTTGGTCTAGGAAATATCTGCTGATCTATCACAATTGTTACAGCTATATTTTCTCCATAGAGAACATTGTTTGTACCTGTCACCAATATTTTTTTCCAGCATATTTACAGCATACCATTAACACTCATTTCCACTCACTTTCTTCTGCCAAACAGCACTTCACACTGTTGAATCAGTGTTGCTATACATGTCAAAAGAAGACGATTTATTTATTACTGTTCTGCCAGCATTTATGTACCTGAACTCAGGTATTTCCTACAGAAGGCATTAAAATGGACTGCTTGCACTGAGTACTGTCAACCAGGATATTGAATTAAATCAAGCAGAATAAATAATTTGAGTTGCATACTGAGATTATGTATTTTTAAGGATAACACTGGCACCAATGGTTACATTCTATTGCCACATTATATCTGATTAAATGTTAGAGCCATTTGTAAAATATTATGTTCCTACGTTCAATTTCACACAACCAGTTAAGTTTGAATTCCACTTAACTCAAATTTTATTCTTTTGCTGACTTCCTAGTATTTTTTAAGCATTGAACAGAGTTATATCTCTTGCATAAGATGAAAAAGATTACAATTTGTCTCTCACTTCCTGGACATTATCTGTACTCTTTGACAAACAATGTGGTCCTGATCAATCAACTTTTCCTGTTAGGACCCAGATTTCCTGGAACATATAATCCATTTTAGATGAGGCTTACTTAATTTTGTCAAAATATAATGATGTAGTATATACTGTGCTTCTCTGAGCAAATTAAAACTATGCCTGTAAAGCTTTTTTTCAGCAGCTTAAATTATTAGACCAGAAGATTCTAAATATTAAATTTGTTACTTTCTCTTAATGGAGGTCAAATAAGAAAATTCTGCCATGGCAAAGTTAGATAGATATAGGTTATGATGTCATTTCTTTTCTAAAGTTATTGAGTAAAAATTTCTACAGAAATTTAACAAATAAAATTGTCGAGTACATTGTGCTTTAAATAAGTGAGAGATTTGCATTAAAATCAATCACTTGGCTTTGGATCTCTCTTTTTAGTTTAACCCCATGAACTACCACCAAATGAAGAAGTCATTTCAAGGATGTCAGGGAAAAGGACCAGCCAGGTAGCTACTATTCATTACATTTATTTATTGCTTTTAAAAAATCCAAATAACCAGGTGGTGCCTGTGGCTCAAAAGGGTAGAGTGCCAGTCCCATATGCCAGAGGTGGTGGGTTAAAACCCAGCCCTGGCCAAAACTACTGAAAAAAAAAATCCAAATAACCAAAATTCCACATATTTTAATTGCCCTATCTTTGGAAGTCAATTTTCTGGATTTAAATCGTGATTTTGCCACTTAATGTTTGCTATTGGATAAGTTATTTAACCTCTTTGTGCCCATTTACCTCATCTGCAAAAATGGTAATAATAGAGCCTGTATCCTTGGTTAAAAGCACCTACTCCAGGTATCAGTGTATGTACTGTATTAAGTATTAGCTATTGGCAAATTATTAGCCTTACTAAATTATAAAATCCAGTTAATGAAAGTTAAACCTGTATTTTTCTAAACACATACACATGTTCTAAAAGATAACTTTGCTTGTGTTGCTTCTCCTATTGACTTCATTTATTTAGTAGATATTTCCTCTGAGCGCTCCCTGCTCTCAGATTGAGATTGTCCAGAAATTAGAAGTCCCATTTCAGTAGGCATGTATCTATCCCTAAGCATGTTAATGCAGAACATGAGAAGCATTTGTGACATCCTAACTTTGACTCCTTGACACACTTTATCTTGGATCCATGCTGAAAGCTTCTATTAGAATTTGGAAGTACTTTTACTGGTGACCAATTTAAAGAGGCTATCTTCTTCTGAAATACCACCAGTCTATACTATATAGAAGATGCAGGAAGCATAATAAGTAGACATTTTATAGCTTACAAAATGTATAGGAGTTAGAATTCTGTAGTTTTACAAATTATAATGGTACATAGTAATTTTTGCCACTGTACCAGTGCTAAAATGGTCCTTATCTGGAAAAGATATCTTATTAGCTCTATAAGTCTATGATTTTTTAAATCAAAATTTGTTATGCTAGATGTTTCAAATCCAGCCCTATATAGCTTAAATCAAATTTTCATTTCTATTCTTACCATTATAACAAAACTTTATTTTATGGTAATTACCCTTTCATCTGAATCCAGAATTCACTATTTATTTAAATTACTACAAAATATGTTTTGTAATTTAGAGAAAACAATGGAGAGTTTTGATATACATTAGGCAAAGAAAAAATACAAACATTGAATCTCTCAAGGCCTTTTTAGTAGTAGGAGTTTATTGTCCTTAAGTAGAATCTTTGTCAGAGGGTCATTTATTGAGTCATGAATTTGGGTTAATTCTCATAATTTGTACACATTTACACATTTTCTCTTCTTCATTCCAAAAAAGGAGATAAACTCTGTTTTCTGAGTCCTAAATAATTTGTTTTAGAGAATGGCAGTTTTTAACTGATTTTGAGTTACTATAGAAGGGGAATTTTAGGATACAAGATATAAATAAAATCTGGAGCTGAAGCTTTGCTGAAAAATGCAGATATATTGTTCTACAACACACAAAATCAAAGACCTAAAAGGACAAAATTAAGATATATGGAAGGGGGTGGGAAAGGGGAGGTGAGGGGATTGGATGAGGGGAGGAAGGGTAATTGGTGGGGTCACCTCTATGGTTTATCTTACAAGGTTACAAGTGAATTTTTCTAAAAGCAGAGTATGAATGTTTTAACTCAATAACTAAGAAAATGACATGAAGGTTATGTTAACCAGTTGGATGAATTTCAAAATGTATATGAAAACAGCACACTGTACCCCATGATCACATTAATGTGCACAGTTATGCTATAAGAAATTTAAAAAAAAAGATATATGACTAAGATACTTTCTATTCTCAAAGAGCTCAACAGTCTGTTATAGATACCTGTAAACTAAGTATTGCCAATGCTAGGCAATGCAATAGAGGTAGAGAGGAAGTACCTTATATTGGCATTTTGACGTCACTGATAGTAACAAAGAAGGTTTTTAGAGAAGGTGATGCCAAAGAGTCTTGATACAGGAGATATCAAAGCAGAGAAAGGAAGAAATGCAAGAAGAGCATGTGCAAATGCACAGAGGCAAGAGAGAGTGTGATGCCTTCAATGAACTGCAAATAATTCTAAATGATTGGAGCATAGACTGCAGAAAGGTAAGTATTTCAGTAGCTATTGGAAATAAATTAAAATTGGAAACAGGAATGATGTGGTTATACTTGTATATTTATTTTTTAGAAAGATTATTCTGTTCTGCATTAAAAGGATTGTAAGGGATGAACCAAAAGTGGATACCAGCAAATCAGACAAGTTATTACACTATTCTAGGGGTGCAGTTGAGAGATAATAATGTTTTAAACAAGAGCAATTGGGATAGACATGCAGAGATATATTCAAGGGCGATGTAAGAAGTAGGACTTACAAGGGTTTGGTACTAAAAGTTGATAGGGAGTCGGGTAAGAAACAAAGAATGATAGGATGATCCTGGGTTTCTGGCTCTGGTTAACAGCTTTGCTTCATGTGGATATCATTCCTTGAGAAACAAGGAGTAATGGGAGTAATAGAAATAGAAAATCTGGTAATAGGAAGTTGTGAGGTGCTGCTTTCAATTTTGGTCAAGTTGAGTATAAGGGTGCACAATGACATTTAGGTGGAGATGTCCAATAGGCAGTGAGAATTGAGTCCTCAGCAAACACAGGACAACTTAAGCCATAAGAGGGGATGCAATTATTCTGGGAATATGTATGTAGAGAAGAGGGCTGAGAGAAGCAGCAGAGAGATTACTTTCAGCTTAATTATGTCCCATTTGTTTATTTTTGTTGTAGGTCCGATTGCCATTGAAGTCTTCTCTATAAAATCTCTCCCCAGTCTGTGAAGTGCAGATTGTGAGGTGGCAAGATGCCCACAGCTTGGAGGTGTGCTCAAGGAACACCCCCTAAACTGCTTCTCCTCCCTTCCTAAAACAATAGCCCTTTCTCCTTGTTCCCTCTGCCAGAAAACACATAGCCTTTTCTCCCTAAAGTTAATCTTTACCCATGTACTATTACTTTCCCTCTACCTTGTAAGATGAAAATATTCCCACTCACTTTCCTTGCTGATTTGCAACATTGTTAGTGTGTGCAGCCTTGTTTGGGTACTATATAAATAAAACTGTTCACACAGTTCAGGTTTGGTGCTGGCTGCAGCCAACAGCTGTGTCAGAACTTCCAATCCCATCCTTATCTCTTGTATGATCTTTGTCTCTTTTGTGTCTTATTTTCTCATTCTCTACCATTCCCATTCTCATTTGTTTACTCCTTGTGCTAGTTCACAAAGCTAGTCCGACATCATAAAGAGTTTTCCAACACTTTTTTCTAAGATTTTTTGTTATTTTGTGTCATAGATTCAAACTTTATACCCATCGTAAGTCAATTTTTGTAAGTGGTGAAAGGTGTGGTTCCAGTTTCAGTCTCTTATATTTGGTTATGCAATATTCCCAGTACCATTTATTGAATAGGGATTCTTTTCCCCAATGTATGCTTTTGTTTGGTTTATCAAAAGTCAGATGACAATAAGAGACTGGTTTCATCTCTTGGTTTTTTATTCTATTTCATATGCCCTTATCTCTATTTTTTGTGCCAATATCATGCTATTCTGATCACTGTGGGCTTGCAATACAACCAAAATTCTGGTATAGTGATGACTCCGGCTTTCTTTTTGTTACTAAAGGATTGCCTTGACTATATGGGTTTTATTCTAGTTCCATATAAATTATGTACTATTTTTTCCAGTTCTTCAAAGTATGATGTTGTATTTTCATGGGGATTACATTGAAACTATAGATTGCTTTGGGTAGAATAGACGTTTTAAAAATGATGATTTTCCACAGCCAAAAGAATGGTATATTCTTCTATTTGTTGATGTCTTCTGCTAATTTTTTCTTAGGGTTTAATAATTCTCTTTGTAGAGATGCTTCACTTGTTTTGTTAGGTATATCCCTAAGTATTTCATTTTCTTTGAAGCTACTATGTAGCAAATTATGTCCTTGATTTGTGTCTCAACTTGGCTATTACTGGTCTATTCAGCAGCTGCTGATTTGTGGACACTGATTTTATATCCTGAGATGTTATTGCATTTCTTGATCAGTACCTGGGGTTTTCAAAGCATAACATCATATCGTCATCAAAGAGTGAGGGTTTTACCTGCTCTGACCTCCTTTGAATGCACTTTATATCCAATATCCATTTATTTACTTATTTATTTTGGAGACAGAGTCTGACTATATAGCCCTCGGTAGAGTGCCATGATGTCACAGATCACAGAAACCTCCAACTCCTGGACTTAGGTGATTCTCCTGCCTCAGCCTCCTGAGTAGCTGGAAGTGCAGTTGCCCACCACAATGCACAGATATATATATATATATATATATATATATATATATTTTGAAGTTTGCCTGGGGCCAAGTTTAAACTCGTCACTCTTAGTATATGGCACTGGTGCCCTACCCACTGAGCCACAGGTGCTGCCCCAATATATCCTTTTCTTACCTGATTGCATTGAAAAGAACTTCCAGAACTGTGATAAACAGTAGTGATGATAGAGGACATCCCTGTCTGGTTCCAATTGCAAGTGCAAAACTTAGAAAAACATGCTGAATTTTATCAAATGCTTTTTCTGCATCTATTGAGAAGATCACATAATCTTTGTTTTTGCTTCTATTGATACGGTGAATTTATTTATAGATTTGAATATTTTAAATTAGCCTTATATGGCTAGGATGAAGCTAACTTAACTGTGAAGTAAAATCTCTTCATTGTGTAGCTGGACTCTACTAACCAAGATTTACCAAGTATTTTTACATCAATATTTATTATTGAAATTGCTTCTGTAGTTCTTCTTTTTAGTTGGGTTTTTACCTGGCTTTGGAATCAGGATAATGTTTGCTTTGTAGAATGTGTTGTGAAGCTTCCTTCCTTCTGAATGTCTTGGAATAGGTTCTGCAGTACAGATACAAACTCATCTTTGAAGGTTTGATAGAACTCTGGTGTGAAGCCCTCTGTTCCAAGGCTTTTTCTTTCTTTCTTTTTTTTTTTAGACAGAGTCTCACTATGTTGCCCTCAGCAGAGTGCCATGGCGTCACAACACCCTCAAACTTTTGGGATTAAGTAACTCTCTTGCCTCAGCCTCCCAAGTAGCTGGGACTACAAGTACCTACCACAATGCCTGGCTATTTTTTAATTGCAGTTTTCATTGTTATTTGGCAGACCTGGGCTAGATTTAAACATGCCAGCTCTGTTAGATGTGGCTAGTGCCCTTATCTGCTGAGCTACAGGCACCAAACTGAAGGAAAAATTTTTTTTTTCTTTTTCTTTTTACTTTTATTTTATTTTTTAAGTTTTTTTTTTTTTTTATTAATACATAGGTGTGTACATTAACGCAGTCATGGGGTGCAATGTGCTGGTTTTATATATAATTTGAAATATTTTCATCAAACTGGTTACCATAGCCTTCATGGCATTTTCTTACTTATTGTGTTAAGACATTTATATTTTACATTTAGTAAGCTTCACATGTACCCTTGTAAGATGCACCATAGGTGTGGTCCCACCAATTACTCTCCCTGCACCCATGCTCCTCCCTCCTCTCCCCTCCCTTTCCCCATATTCTTGGGCTATAATTGGGTTATAGATTTCATATGGAAACTATAAATTAGTTTCATAGTAGGGCTGAGTACATAGAATACTTTTTCTTCCATTCTTTACATACTCTGTTAAGAATAATATATTCCAGCTCCATCCATGTAAAAATGAAAGAGGTAAAGTCTCCATCTTTCTTTAAGGATGCATAAAATTCCATGGTGTAAATATGCCACAATTTATTGATCCATTCGTGGGTCAATGGGCACTTAGGCTTCTTCCATGACTTAGCAATTATGAATTGGGCTGCAATAAACATTCTGGTACAAATATCTTTGTTAAAGTGTGATTTTTGGTCTTCTTGATATATACCTAGTAGAGAAATTGTAGGATTGAATGGCAGGTCTATTTTTAGTTCTCTAAGTGTTCTCCAAACATCTTTCCAAAAGGAATGTATTAGTTTGAATTCCCACCAGCAGTGTAGAAGTGTTCCCCTTTCTCGACATCTATGACAACATCTCTGGTTTTGGGATTTTTGTGATATGGGCTAATTTTCCTGGAGTTAGATATTTCAAGGTAGTTTTGATTTGCATTTCTCTGATGATTAAGGAGGATAAGCATTTTTTCATATGTCTGTAGGCCATGCACCTGTTTTATTTTCAGAGAAGTTTCTCTTCAAGTCTCCTGCCTACCCTCAGATGGGATCACTTGTTCTTTTCTTGATAATACGTTTGAGTTCTCTGTGGATTCTGGTTATGAAACCTTTGTCAGAGACATGACCTACAAATATCTTTTCCCATTCTGAGGGCTGTCTACTTGCTTTATTTATTGTGTTCTTAGTTATGCAGAAGTTTTTTAGTTTGATGAGGTCCAAGTAGTGTATTTTTGATGCTGTTTCAATTGGATGGGGGCTCCTCCTCATAAAATATTCACCGTGTCTGATTTCTTCAAGAGTTTCCCCTGTACTTTCTTCTAGTATTTTTATAGTTTCATGTCTTAAGTTTAAATCTTTAATCCAGTGAGAGTCTATCTTAGTTAATGGTGAAAGATGTGTATCTAGTTTCAGTCTTCTACAGGTTGCCAGCCAGTTAGGTTAGCACCATTTGTTAAATAGGGTATCTTTTCCTCAATCAATGTTTTTAATTGGCTTGTCAAAGATCATATAATGGTAAGTAGCTGGGTTCATTTCTTGGTTCTCTATTCTGTTCCATGCATTTACCTCTCTGTTTTGGTGCCAGTACCATGCTGCTTTGATCACTAAAGATTTATAGCATAGTCTGAGGTCTGGTAGTAATTCTTCCTGCTTTGTTTTTATTTCTGAGTAATGTCTTGGCTATTCTAGGTTTTTTCTGATTCCACACAAAACGAAGCATTATTTTTTGAAGACCTTTAAAGTATGGCAGTGGATCTTTAATGAGGATTTCATTAAAATTGTATATTGCTTTGGGTAGTATGAATATTTTAACAATGTTGATTCTTCCCAGCCATGAGTATGGTATGTTTTTCCATTTGTTAACATCTTCAGCTATTTCTTTTCTTAGAGTTTCATAGTTCTTTTTGTAGAAATCTTTCATGTCCTTTGTTAGGTAGACTCCCAAATATTTCATCTTCTTTGGCACTACTGTGAGTGGAAGAGTCCTTGAGGGTTTTTTCAGCTTGACTATTTTTGGTATACATAAAGGCTACAGATCTATGAGTGCTGATTTTGTAATGTGAGATGCTTCTGTATTCCTTGATCACTTCTAAGGGTTTTGTAGTAGAATCTCTGGTGTTTTCCAGATATATAATCATATCATCTGTGAAGAGTGAAACTTTGATCTCTTCTGACCTAATACAGATACCCTTCATCACCTTTTCTTCCCTAATTTTGATGGCTAAAACTTCCATTACCATGTTAAAGAGCAATAGAGACAATAGGTAACGTTGTCTGGTTTCTGATCTGAGTGGAAATGATTTCAATTTAACTCTGTTCAATACAATATTGGCTGTGGATTTCCTGTAGATTACTTCTATCAGTTTAAGAAATATCCCTTCTATACCAATTTTCTTAAGTGTTCTGACCACGAAGACATGCTAGATATTATCTAAATCTTTTTCTGCATCACTTGAGAGAATCATGTGGTCTTTATTTTTTAATTTGTTTATATGCTGAATTATATTTATAGATTTACATATATTGAACCAGTCTTGAGACCCTGGAATAAAACCCAGTTGGTTATGGTGTATAATTTGTTTGATGTATTGCTGGATACTGTTTGTTAGGATCTTGTTGAATATTTTTGTATCAATATTCACTAGTCATATTGGTCTATAATTTTCTTTTTTTGTTAGGTCTTTTCCTGGTTTGGGGATCAAGGTAATCTTTGTTTCATAGAATGTGTTGGGTGGTATTCCTTCTTTTTCTATATTTTGCAAAAGCTTAAGTTATATAGGTACTAGTTCCTCTTTCAAGGTTTGGTAGAATTCTGACGTGAAGCCATCTGATCCTGGGCTTTTCTTTATAGGGAGATTTTGTATAGTTGATGCTATTTCAGAACTTGATATAGGCCTGTTCAACTTCATTCTGGCTAAGTCTTGGAAGGTGGCATGCTTCCATGTATTGGTCTATTTCCTTCAGATATTCATATTTCTGAGAATAAAGTTTCTTGTAATACTCATTAAGGACTTTTTTTTTAATATCTGAGGGGTCTGTTGTTATTTCATCTTTACCATTTGTGATTAATGAAATTAGAGATTTTACTCTTTTCCTGGTTAGGTTAGCCAAAGTTTTATCTATTTTATTGACCTTTTCAAAAAACCCAACTTTTTGATTTATTGATCTGTTGTATAATCCTTTTGTTTTCAATTTCATTTAATTCTGCTATAATTTTGGTTATTTCTTTTTTTCTTCTGGGTTTAGGATTGGAATGTTCTTCCTTTTGCAGTTGGTTGAGATGTCCCATTAAGTTGTTAATTTCATCTCTTTCTGTTATCTTGAGGAAGGCTTGCAGTGCTATAAATTACCCTCTTAGAACTGCCTTTGTGGTATCCCAGAGGTTCTGATAATTCATGTCTTCATTTATTGTTTTCTTCAAAAATTTTGTTAATTTCCTTATTATTCTCATCTGTGACTCACCTATCATTCAGCATAAGTTTATTTAGCTTCCATGTTTTTGTATGTGTATTCAGATTCTTGTTGTTACTGAGTTCAATTTTTATTCCATGATGGTCTGAGAAGATTCAAGGAATAATTTCTATTCTTTTAAAAATGCTGAGTTTAGACCTGTGACCTAAGATGTGATTGATTTTGGAGTGTGTTCTGAGGGCTGATGAGAAAAATGTGTATTCAGTTTTGTTAACATGAAATGTTTTGTAGATGTCTGTTAAATCCAAATGTTGAAGGTTAAATTTAAATCTATAATTTCTTTCCTTAGCTTCTTATTGGACAATCTATCCAACACTGCCAAAGGAGTGTTAAAATCTCTGACTATTATGGTGCTGGGGGAAATCAAGTTGCTCATGGCTGTTAGACTCTCTCTTACAAATTGAAGTGCATTCTGGTTGGGTGCATAAATATTGATCATGGAAATCTCATCATGCTGAGTATTATCCTTAACAAATATGAAGTGACCATTTGTATACTTTTTTTTTAAATTTTGTTGGTTTAAAGCCTATTATATCTGCAAATAAAACTGAAACAACTGCTTTTTTCTACTTTCCATTTGCCTGGAACACAGATGACCATCCATTCACCCTGAATCTATCTTTATCTTTTAAGGTAAGATGAGATTATTGTATGCAGCAGATAGCTGGTCTGAGTTTTTATATTCAGTCAGCCAACCCGTGCCTTTTTAGAGGACAATTTAAGCCATTCACATTAATTGATAATGTTGTTAAGGTTGGTAGAATTTTGTATATCGATTTTTTTTCAAAAGTCTAATGGACTTTTTAAATCCTTTTGCCACTGTGGAATTTGGAATTTGATCAAAAGTTTCAGAGTGAGTTTACTTTTGTGGTGGAGGATTGCACTGGTCATTATGGATGATAGAGAATATCCTGGAGAGTTGGTTTAGTTATGACAAATTTCTTCAATGTGTGAATGTCATTAAAGTATTTAATTTCTCCACCATAAATTAAATTCAATTTAGCTGGATACAGGATCTGAGGTTGAAAGTTGTTTTGTTTTAGGCGATTAAAAGTCGATGACCACCTGCTTCTAGCTTGAAAGGTTTTAACAGAGAGATCTGCAGTCATTCTAATATCCTTCCCCTTGTAGGTTATAGTTTTCTTACGTCTGGCTGCTTTCAGAATTTTCTCCTTCATATTAAGTTTAGTGAAGTTAATTATGATGTGCCTAGGGGATGTCTTATTCAGGTTGAGTAGTGCTGGGGTTCTGAATCTGTCTGCTATCTGAATTACAGAATCTGTAGATGGCATGTCTAGAAAGTTCTCTTTCATAATGTCATGAAGAAGAGCCTCTGTGCTTTGCAAAGCAACTTTGTCACCTTTAGGGATTCCTATAAAGTGAATATTAGTTTTCTTCAAATTATCCCAGAGTTTTCTGAGAGAATGATCCATTTTTGCTCTCCATTTTTCTTCCTCTTTGAGAGTTTCGGGATGTTCAAAAGCTTTATATTCTATGCCAGAAATCCTTTTCTCTGCTTGTTCCATTCTGTTACTGAGGGATTCTTCTGTATTTCTCAGATCTTTGAAGGATGCAAATTCTTGTCTCAATGTGTCAAAATATTTGGTGATTTTATCTTCTATTTTGTTGAATGCTTAGGGCAACTTTTGAAATGCTCCTTGAATTTTTAATTCCAACTTTACAGCTATTCTATTAATCTTATTTTCAATCCAAATTCTGAATTCAATTTCTGACATCTTAGCCATCTGCTTATGAATGGGACATTCACTTGTGTCTGCCACATCCTTCCTTGGGGGCTTGATCTATCTGGGTTATTCATGTTATTAGTGTTTTTCAAATGATTCTACCCCATGATTATTTTACACCGTTTGGCTAGATAAGCAGATAAGGAGAAGTTGGGTTGGGGGCTCCAGGAGTAGTGATTCCTTTGTCCAAAACCTGGGACTTGTGTGTACCTATTCCCCTAGAGCTTTGCCAGGAACCTGTGAACTGTTATGGCCAGAAAACTGGGGGCCTGCTTTGTGTAGTGGGGCTAAGTGGCTCTGTCTTGTTTTCAGCTGGTATTTCCTACCCTAGTGAATCAGTTATTCTGTGTTGAACTTTCAGCTGTAGAGCAATTTTAGCAATTAAGTCACTCTGTCCCCCACAGGCAACAATTAGAAAAGGAAAATCAAACTTTCCTACAACCACATACCCAGGGTACCACTTTGGATAGTCCTTAGTTGACTGGCCCAGTTCAAGAGGTCCAAATCAATTGTCCTAGTCAGTACTGGTCTCAGGTGGGAGATTTCAAAAGATCTCTGGCAACTAGATAGCAGGGGTCTGCTGCCAGCTCAAGTATGACTTGGTCTGGTGCTCTGTGAGGTCTGAAGGACCTACCAAGCAAATAAATTAGTCTGGGAAGGTTGATGCCTCCTTCACCTCCTTGAACCTCTGTCACATCCAGTCACTGGTAACCCCACAGGGCTGTGACCCAGTTCCCTCTAATAAGCAGATGCTGCAGGGGTTTGCACCTGCCTGGGTCACAGGGAGATCCGTGACTCCTCACTCAGGCCACCACTCTGTGCTACTATCTGGCAGAGGGAGGTGAGGCCTGATAACCTTGGGTGCTTAATGGAGGCAGAGGCAGTTCATTCAGTTCCAGCCCCATACCTGATTGATGTTGCTGGTAGAACAGAACAACTTTGCAGAATTTATTTCTGTCCCGTCTATATTCCCCTACAGATCAGACTCTGTTTGAGTTCCCAGAAACTATGACTCAGCCCTGGTCTATTTCATTGCCTGGTCTCAGCTGTAGTTTGTGTTGAGGCGGGCACAGTTAGAGCTTACACTTAGCTGTCAGTTCAAGCCTCTGCCTGCCCACCTTTGTCTTAGCTATGATCTCCTGAGGGCCAGGGAGGGGAGGACGTTAATCTCTGCTCGCCTGTTTGTATAGAGTATACTACAAGCCATTCTCCAGGGGGAGGGGACTCCCATCTGCTTGGCTATGGATTTTGTACCTTTTGTTTGTAGCCTTGTGGTTGCAGCTCACCTAAGCAGGGTTGATGTGCATTCTTCAACCTTCTCTCTTGGTTCAGCTCCAAATCATCAGCTTACTTACTAAACTTCTGTCCTTTAACTCTTCATCTGGATGGGAGCCTCTGTGGAAAGCTGGCTTCAGTCAGCCATCTTGCCTTCACCCCCCCCAAAGGCTTTTATTTGTTGGAAGTTTTTTTTTATTGTTTCCTCAATCACAGTGCTTGATATTGGACTTTTCAAGAGATCTATTTCTTACTAGTTAAATCCGGGGAATGATGTGATTCTGGGTATTTGTGCATGTTTTGCACATTGTCAAATGATTATGCATAGAGTTTTTGGTAGTAGTCATAACAGATCTCTTGTATCTCTGTAGTATCAGTTGTTATTTCCCCCTTTTCATTTCTGATTGAAGTTATTAGAGATTTTAATTTTCTATTTCTAGTGAATCTAGCTGATGTTTTATTGATTTTATTTATCTTTTGAAAAAAACAATTTTTTGTTCCATTAATTTTATAAATTATTCTTTTGTTTTCAATTTCATTTATTTCTGATTTAATTTTGATTAATTTATTTATTTTAACTAACTTTTTATTAAATCATAACTGTAGGTTCAACATTAGTTCAGTGAGTAGGGCACCAGCCACATACACTGAAGCTGGCAGATTCGAGTCCAGCCTGGGCCTGCTAAATAACAATGACAACTGCAAACAAAAAATAGCTGGGCATTCTGGCAGGCACTTGTAGTCCCAGCTACTTGGGAGGTTGAGGCAAGAAAATAGCTTAAGCCCAAGAGTTTGAGGTTGCTGTGAGTGTGTCTCCATAGCACTCTATTGAGGGTGACATACTGAGTCTCTGTCTCAAAAAATAAATAATAACTGTATACATTTATGGGGAAGAATGTGATGATTTGATAGACAATTTGGAATGCTTAAACCAAACAGATTAACATAACCATCACATTACTTTATTTTTCATAGTAAGACATTTATAATATCCTCTTACTTGTTTGGAAATGTACCATTGCATTGTGCACATTAGGTGAGATCCAACCAAATACCCTCCCTTGACTCACCCTCCCCACGCCACCCTTCTCCCCTTGTACTTTCTGGACTATGTTTGTGTTTTAACATTCATGTAAATGTGTAAGTGATTATATATTGGTTTCACGGTAGTATTGAGTGCATTCGATACTTTATTTTTCCATTCATGAGATACTTTACTAAGAAGACTATGTTCCAGCTACATCCAGGTAAACATAAAAGATATCAAGTCTCTACCTTTTTATAGCTGCATAGTATTCCACAGTATATGCATATCATAATTTGTTAATCCATTCCTGGATTGATGAGCATTTGGGATACTTCCAAGACTTGATAATTATGAATTGGGCTGCAATAAACATTCTGGTGCAGATCTCTTTGTAGTAAAAAATGATTTTTGTTCTTAGGGGTAGAAACCTCATAGTGGAATTGCAGGATCAAACAGTAGGTCAACTTTTAGTTCCTTGAGTATTCTCCTTACTTCTTTCCAAAAAGGCTAAATTAGTTGGCAATCCTACTAGCAGTGTAGAAGTGTTCCCTTCTCTCTATACCCATGCCAACATCTGTAGTTTGGGGATTTTTTGACGTGGGCTAATCTTACTGAAGTTAGGTGATATCTCAAAGTGGTTTTTATTTGCATTTCTCTAATGATTAAAGATGATGAGCAATTTTTCATGTGTTTTTTTTGCCAGTTGCCTGTCATCTTCAGAGAAGTTTCTATTCAAGTCTCTTGCCCATAAAAAAATGGGTTTGTTTGTTCTTTCTTTATTGAATAATTTGAGTTCTGTGTAGATTCTAGTTATCAGACCTTTGTCGGAAGCATAACCTGCAAACATCTTCTCCCATTCTGAAGGCTGTCTGTATGCTTTACTTACAGTGGTCTTAAGCTATACAGAAGCTTTTTGGCTTGATCAGCTCCCAGGAATATATTTTTGGTATTGCTTCTATTGCCAGGGGTTTTTCTCCTCATAAAATATTTTCCCAGGCCAATATCTTGAAGCTTTCCCCCTTGCATTCTCTCCTAGTATTTTTATAGTTTTATGTCTTAAATTTAAATCTTTCATCCAGTGAGAATCACACTTTCTTAGTGGTGAATGGTGAGAGTTCAGTTTCAGTCATGTACAGGTTGCTAGCCAGTTCTTCCAGCACCATTTGTTAAATAAGGAATCATTTCCCAATGTGTGTTTTTGTTAGACTTATCAAAAATCAATTCATGATATGTGGCTAGGTTCATTTCTATATTTTCTATTCTATTATATATATCTACATCTCTATTTTTGTTTTGATCACTATAGATTTGTAGTATAACCTGAAGTCTGGTAACGTTCTGCCTCCTGATTTGCTTTTATTTCTGAGTAATTTCTTTGCTATTAAAGGTATTTTTTCTGATTCCACATAAAATGCAGCACTATTTTTTCAAGCTCTTTAAAGTATGATTATAGTGCCTGAATAGGTATTGCATTAAATCTGTAGATTGCTTTGGGTAGTATAAAAATTTTAACAATGTGGATTCTTCCCACACATGATCATGGTATGTTCTTCCATTTGTTAACATCTTCAGCTATTTCTTTTCTCAGTTTCATAATTCTCTTTACAGAGATCTTTCACCTCCTTTGTTAGATAAATTCCCAGATATTTCATCTTCTTTGGCACTACTGTAACAGGAATAAATTCCTTGACTATATTTTCAGCTTGCCTATTGGTGGTATATACAAAAGCTACTGATTTGTAAGTACTGATCTTGTGTCCTGAGATGCTGCAGTATTCCTTGATCACTTCTAAGAGCTTTGTAATTGAGTCCCTGGGGTGTTCCAGGTATAAGATCATGTCATCCACAAAGAGTGAGCATTTGACCTCTTCTGACCCTATTTGAATACTCTTGATCCTCTTCTCTTTCCTGATTATGATGGCTAGGACTTCCATTACTATGTTGAGTAGCAGTCCTGACAATGGGCATCCTTCTCTACTTCCAGATCTGAGTGTAAATGTTTACAATTTTACCCCCTTCAATATTATATTGGTTGTCAGTTGCTGTAGATGCCCTCTATCAGTTTAAGAAATGTCCCATCTAAGCCTATTTTCTTATGTGTTCTAATGAAAGAATACTGGATATTATCAAATGCTTTTTCTTCATCAATTGACAGAATCATATGGTATTTGTTTTTATTTTATTTATATGGTGTATTATATTCATAGATTTATATATTTTCAATCATAACCCTGTTGTAACCCTGGCATAAAACCAACTTGATTGTGGTGTATAATTTTTTTGATGTGTTGATGAATTCTGTTTGCTAGGATGTTATTGATTATTTTTGCATTGATATTCATTAATCATATTGGCCTATAATTTTCTTTCTTTTTTTGTGTCCCTTCCTGTTTTGGGGATCAAGGTAATATTTGTGTCTCGATTATCATTTTGTTCCAAAAATCTGATAATTTCCTTATTAATCTCATCTTTGACCCAGCTATCATTCAGCCTAAGGTTATTTAGTTTCCATTAATTTGTTTGAGTACAAAGATATTTGTTGCTGTTGAGTTCAACTTTTGTTCTGTGAATATGAAAAATGGTCCTGAGTATTTCCAGGAGATCTAGTCTGTTATTGGAAATTTCCTTAATATATGGATGTTAGTAAAGTATTTGATTTCTCCATCACAAACAAAACTCAGTTTAGCTGGATACAGGATCCTGGGCTGTATCCCAAGTTGTTTTGTTTCAGAAGGTGGAAGGTAAATTCTCTTCTAAATTGAAAAGTTTTAGTTGAAAGATCTGTGGTCATCCTGATACTTTTTTTCCCTTTGCACATAATACTTTTCCCATGCCTGGTTCCTTGAAAGATTTTCTCCTTCATATTAACTTTGGCAAACTTAATTACAATGTGTCTCGGAGATGCTTTATTTTGACTGATTTGTGCTGGGGTTTTGAAACTATCTACTGTGTGAATTTCTGTATTTCTTGCAATGCTTGGGGGATTTTTCTCCATAATATCTTGGAGCGGAGCATCTGTGCCTTTAGGTTCATTCTCTTGTTCTTCACGAATACTTATAATTCAGATATTTGATCTTTTTGAATGATCCCACAACTCTTTCAGGGAGTGTTTTGTTCTTTTTCTTCTTTTTTTCTGCCTCTTCTAATACTTGGGATCTTTAAAAATCTTTGTCTTCAACTTCTGAGATCCTTTCTTTTGCTTGCTCAACTCTAATACTGAGGGACTCTACTGTATTTTGAAGCTCCTTGAAAACCTTTTTCACTTCCTCAAGCTCTGTTATATCTTTGCTCATTATGTCTATGTCCTTCGTGATGTCTTTGAACTTATTAATTTATTGAAACAATTTTTGAACTCCTTTTTTGATATCTTTTTACATCTTTTCCTCCACTGTATTCATCTTACTTGTCACCCATATTCTGAATTCTTTTTCTGACAATTCAGCCATTAACCAATGGATGGTATCTTCTTCTGTATCTCCTTTGCCATCCCTTAGGAGAGTTGATCTACTCTGATTATTCATATTTCCATAGTTCTTCCACTATTTCCTTCACATGAATATTTTCTGCTATTAAAACTGGTGAGGTGAAAGTGGATTAGAGGCCCCAGGAACTGGAGTTAACCATCCCTTTATGAATGACATGAGGCTTATGATTGTGGCTTTACAAATGTCCCTTTCAGAGTTGCAGCCAGAGACTCTGAGGACTTGCTTGGTAAAATTATGTAAGCTGGACTTGACATCCCTGATTGTCAGCGAAATGTAAATCAAAAGCATCCTGAGATATCACCTGACCCCAGTGAGAATAACCTACATCACAAATTCTGAAAGCTGAAGATGCTGACATGGATGTGGAGAGAAGAGAACACTTCTACTCTGCTGGTTGGATTGCAAACTAATACATTGTTTATGGAAAGAAGTATGGGGAAATCTTCAAGAAACTAAAAGTTGACCTTCTGTTTGATCCCACAATCCCATTAAAAGGTATCTAAACAGAAGAACAAAAATCATTTTTTTCATAAAGACATTCATAAAAATCATAAAGACATTTTCAACAGAATGTTTATTACTGCCCAATTCATAATTGCCAAGTCATGGAAACAACCCAAATGCCCATCAACCCATGAATGGATCCACAAACTGTGGTATATAAATACCATGGTGTACTATTTAACCAAAAGAAATCATGGCAACTTTACACCTTTTATGTTTATTTGGATGGAGTTGAAACACATTCTTCTTGGTAAAGTATATCAAGAATGTAGAAAAAATATCCAACGTACTCAATACTAATATGAAACCAATATGTAAACACTTACACATTCATACAAACACTATATATGTGTTTTATCATTAGCAAGGGGGAAGAGTGAGAGGAGAGGGCTAATAGTCGGAGGAGGGAGGGCATTTGGTGGGATCTCATCTAATGTGCACAAAGCAAGGTATCCTTTGAAATAACTAAGATTAAATTATAAACATCTTAGTAGAAAAAATAAGTAACTGAGGTGATGGCTGTGTTAATCAGTTTGATTTAAGTATTCCACATTGTACATCAAATCATCACATTGTACACCATAAATGTATACAGTTATGATTTTAATTAAAAGTTAAATAAAAAAGAAAAAAAATGTAATAAAATTGGATAAAAAAGAACAAAAGGAACAGAAAAAATATTAGCTAAAATGGAGCCTTTGCTATTGAAGAAAGAAACAACAAAATTTGAAAATGCAAACAAAAGAAACAAAATAAAAACCTATGAGGCAAAATTGAAAACAAATGTAAAAAAATATGTATATGTTGCAACATATTGCCTAGAGAATAGGTGATGTTCTGTTGTTAGAAGATGCTAATCACAATAGGGATATGGCTATAAAAGACTCAGGCTAGAAGCCACTCTCTACTTGCTGATGTGACCCAGTCTTGTCTTACTGATTTATGTGCCCTTAATCTCCACATGGTTGACAGCCTGAAGCTCTGATCAGCCTGTTTAAGAGACATGCCTCAATCTTTCCAATCAGTGCCCCTTGGCCACAAAATGACATTCCCAGAAAAACAGGTTTTGCTTGAGTCTCACGATAGGTAGCTGTCCAGCTCATCAGGCATTCCAGAACCAGCCTGGCACTAGGACCTTGCAGTCTGTTCCTCCTGGATACTCCTCCACAATGGAAGCATCCTGCTAGGAGCCATATGACAAGAGCTCTGCTCATCCCAGGGGCTCAATTCCAGCTTCCACTATTTAAGATTATTCACTTGCCCAAGTTCTCCCACGGTAGCCCGACAAGTACACAGTTCAAGAAATACTGTTGGAATGGCCTTCTCTGCCAAACCCATCTTTTAGGTACAATGTAGGGGCATATGACACACTTTCTGGGTGAAGACCTCAACTATAACTCAGACTTTGGACTTTACCTTACAAATGTAAATAACATAGCTTAGTTGTATGTATCCTCATATTAACTGAATATTTAAAAAAAAAAAAAAAACTTCATTGGCTCCAAATCATGAAAATCAGTACTTTTACTTAAAAAATTCACGTATTACCAAAATAAATTGGAATAAAAACAAAGGATACTTAGCATTGTCTACTTTCATGTCACATGATCACCCTTATTTACTTAGAAAAATTTTCCATTGTAAATGAAGGCAAGGGATTAGTAGCATTATCAATAAAAATTTATCTTAACTTCAGTAACAGCCCACTTTGGTGATGGTGTTTTTTATTGATTTATTTTAAAAAGTATTTTTTGATAAATACTGCCATTAATTTTCTCTGTGGTGAGTGTGTTATGTGAAATTAAATGGTTTAATATAATCTATTTTAGATTAACTCAACAGAGATTGAATTCCTAAAAATTGACAGGAATTATGTTAGACATTAAGCTGAAAATGTACTATCTAATGCCATTGAGGAGTGCCAAGTGACATATTTTTCAAGTCATAAGACACCATGTATCTTCTAATTTAATTCTATTCTGAAAATGATAGTTCCAATAATATTTTTCTGGAGTAGACCAGTGAAATTTAGCAAAATTTCCTAACCTCAATGATAGATTTGGTAGGAGACAGGAAACTGAGGGGGATTCAATAGAATGCAATTTGATGAAATGTCCATCCTACCCAAAATGTTTTACAAATTCAATACAATACCCATCAAAATACCAACATCATATTTCACAGACCTATGAAAAACAATTCTACACTTTGTTTGGAAATAGAAAAGAGCTGAAATAGCCAAAACTATCTTAAGCAAAAGAAAAAAATCTGGAGACATTACAGTAACAGAATTCAAACTATAACTTATGGCTGTAGTTAATAAAAATCATGGTTTGGACACAAAAATAGAGATATAGAACAAAACAAAAAAGTCTATAAAACCATCCACATACAGCCATCTGATTTTGGGAAAAATTGTACACCAGGAAAAAGAATTTCTGTTCAATAAGTGGTGCTGGGAAAATTGGATATCCCCATACAGAAGAATAAATCAGGAACTATATCTGTCTCCACCGACAAAAATTAATTCAAGATACATAAAAGCTTAAATGTAAAGACTGAAACTGTAAGGCTTCTAGAAGAAAATGTTGGAAAAACTCTTCCTGATATTAGCCTAGGGAAATAATTACGACAATAAAAAATAAATACATGGAATTTGATTAAATCAAAAGGGTCTGCACAGCAAAGGGAACAACCAATGGAGCATATAAACAACCTACAGAATAGGAGAAAATATTTGCAAAATATATATTTAGTAAAGGGTTAATAACAAGAATCTACAAAGAACTCAAGCAATTAGCATGAGAGAAAAGACCCCTTCAAAATGTGGAAAAAACATATGAATAGAAGATTTTTTAAAAGATAGAAAAATGGTCAACAAGCATATGAAATAAATCCTCAACATAATTAGTCATCAGGGAAATGCACATTAAAACCACAATGAGATATCACCTTAATGGAGCTATCAACAGTGGTTTGGGGGGTGGTCAGACAAAGAATTGAAAGATACACACTAATGAGAATCAGAGCCAGAAGAACAGGTTAGTATGGGTGACTGTCTCTTGTGAAAAGAGAGACAGAAAAAAGAATACTTCTTTGCCACCTCATGGGCAAGCCATCCACATTCCTTCCAGGGAGGCACATCAAGCCACACCAGGGTGTACCCTGGCCAGAGGCTTTCAGTTGATACACCCTTTCTGAGCAGAAAGGACAACCAGGATGAAATAAAGATTACATGTCATGTTAGAGTATTTAGTATATTGATGGACATAAAAAAGTTTTTCAAAGTTAAGACAAGTCTTAACAGTAGAAAGGTGATGGAAATGGCTCACCAATGTTTACTTAAATTTCTACTTCTTATACCCAAAGCTACTCTTTTTCCAATGTGGTATTCTTTCTTAATTTGAATAGTTCAAAGCAAAGATCATATTAACTTTTAGTATAACTCAGTGGCTTATTACAACATTCCAATTCAAAAGTTAATCTTTGAGGGCAGTGCCTGTGGCTCAGTGAGTAGGGCACCAGCCCCATATACAAGGGTAGTGGGTTCAAACTCTGCCCCAGTCAAACTGCAACAAAAAATAGCTGGGCATTGTGGCAGGCACCTGTGGTCCCAGATACTCAGGAGGCTGAGACAAGAGAATCGCCTAAGCCCAGAAGTTGAAGGTTGCTGTCAGCCATGATACCACAGCACTCTACCAAGGGTGACAAAGTGAGACTTTGTCTTAAAAAAAAAAAAAATTTAATCTTTGAAATCAACTCATCTATATTACTAAATATAGATATCTTTAGGGTGAGAGATACAAAAATTTACAAAACAGTAAGAATGGGAATCGGTGAAAGTCAGGCAGGACTTAAACCAACCAGAACAGCTGTGTCATGTCCGCCTTAGCCTGCCTGACTCCATCTTATTCTTGCTCCATGTGATTTCACAGGCTCCCCTCTGCCCTGTTGATCCATCTGCCTTCAAATAAGTTAATTCCTATGTTAATCTTCTCTAGCCCTATGCTCTTTTTTTTTTTGGTCCATTTTAAATATTTCTCTCAACTGCTTTACAGAATTGCCTCTGAATAATAGACAGGGGCTGCCTTTCTCTTTACAGAGACCAACTTCACTACCCTCTCTGAGTCCAAAAACAATAGATGCTGGCATGGGTCCAGAAATAAATAAATGCTTATACACTATTGGTAGGACTTCAAATTAGCATAATCTCCAAAGAAATCAATATGGAAATTCTTTAAAAAACTATAACTAGACTTACCATTTCATCTAGCAATCCTACTACTGCATTTTTACCTAAAGGAAAAGAAGTCTTTTCATCAAAAAAACACACACACTTGAATGTTCATTGTAATACAGTTCATAATTACAAAGACATTATATCAACTCAAGTGCCCATCAGTTCATGAATGTATTAACAAAATATGGTATGTGTATAACAGGGAACACTACTCAGCCGTGAAAAAGGATGATGCAATGCCTTTTGAAATAATTTGGATAGAAGTGGATATCTTTATCTTAAGTGAAGTCTCTTAGAGAAAGAAAAACAATGACCAACTGTAGCTACTATTATACTGAAACTAACAAATGAACACACATGCATATAGAAGGAAGCATAACTCAGTGGAAATCAATCAAGGGGAAGGGAAGATAAGGTGACAGGTAAAGATCAACCCAATGAGTATAACAAACATTGCCTGGCTGATAAGAACACCTATTTTCATGACTCAAGCACTATAAAAGCAATCCATATAACCAAAAAAATATCTGTACCACCCATAGTATTTTGAAATAAATAAACCAAATTTACTTTTCAATCATACATATATATATATA
>NW_003852581.1:1898436-1912967 GCF_000181295.1 Otolemur garnettii
TACTTACAAGAAAATTCACTTGACTTGTAAGACACATATAGACTGGAAGTGAAGGGGTAGAAAAAGATATTCTACACAGAAACCAAAAGCAAGCAGGAGTACTTATACTTTTGTTAGACAAAACAGACTTCAATTAAAAATCTATAAAAATAAAATCATTATATAATGATAAATTGACCAATTCAGCAAGAGGATATAGCAACTCTAAGTATATATGCACACAAACCCACAGAACCAAGGTACTGAAAGCAAATATTATTAGATATAAAGGAGAAACAGTCTCCAATGCATTCATAGTTGGGAACTTCAACACATCACTCTCAGCATTGAACAGATTATCCTGACAGAAAATTAACAAAGAAATATAGGGTTTAAATTGCATTTTAGACCAAATGGACTTAATAGACATTTATAGAACATTTCATCCAACAGGAAAAGAATACACACTCCTCTCAAGAAATATTGCCCAGGATGGCCATGTGTCAGTACACAAAACCAAGTCTCCATACATTTCCCAAACTTAAAATCATACCAATTATCTTCTCAAACCACAAGGAAATGAAGCTAGCAATTAATAACAAGAGGAATTTTAGAGACCATATAAATACATGGAAATTAAGTAACATTCTCCTGAATGACCTTTGAGCTGATGAAGAAATTAATAAGGAGTCAAAGACTTATTTAAACAAATGAAATTTGAAACACACTGTACAAAAATCTATGAGATACATAATAAGCAGCAATGAAGGAAGTTTTTAACAGTACATATCTACATAAAAAAGTAGAAACATTTCAAATGAACAACTAACAATGAGCCTCAAGAAATTAGAAAAGCAAGAACAAATGAAACCTTCAATTAGTAAAAGGAATAAATAATAAAAATCTTTGGAGAACTAACTGAAATAGATATTATAAAAACAATACAAAAGATCAATGAAATGCTGAGTTGCTAAAGTTGAGTTTTTGAAAATACAAACAAAACTTGCGAACTGTTAGCTAGAATAACTAAGGATAGAAAAAAAGGAGAAAAGACCCAAATAAACAAAATCAGAAATAAAAAAAATGATACCACACAAATACAAAAGAATATCAGAGACTATTATTAACAACCATATGTGAACAAATTGGAAAACCTAGAAGAAATAGATGAATTTATTGACCCATAAAACCCACCAAGATTGAATTAGAAAGAAATAGCAACCTGGAACATATCAGTAATTAGGAACAAGACTGACTCACTAAAAAAGTCTCTCCCAAAAAAGAAAAGCGCAGGCCCAAAGCTTTTACTGCCTAATTACACCAAATTTATAAAGAAGAACTAACACCAATTCTTCTCAAACTATTCCAAATTTTTGAAGAAAAGAGAATTCTTCTTAACACATTCTATGAAGCCAGGATTGATTTGACACTAAGACAAAACAAAAAGAGAAAACTATAGGCCAATATCTCAGATGAAGATTGATACAAAAATCTATTACCAAACACTTACAAACTAAATCTAATAGCATATCAAAAAGAGAATACACCATAATAAAGTATGATGTATCCCAGGGATACAAAGATGGTTCAACTTATGTAAGTTAATAAATGCAATCCATCACATCAACTCATTGGAGGACATACACACAGAAAAACTTCATATGATCATATCAATAGATGCAGACAAAGCACTGGATAATATTAAATATCCTTTCATGATAAAAACTCTAAACAAAGTATAGTAGTAAAATACTTCAACATAGTAAAACCACATGTGACAAACCCACAGAACATCTTTATTGGGAAAACTGAAGTCCTTTTCTCTAAGAACTGGAACAAGAGAAGGATGCCCACTTTTACCACTGCTATTCAACATAGTACTGGAATTCCTAGCCAGAACTATCAGACAAAAGAAAGAAGAATAGGGTGGCCCCTGTTGCTCAGTGGGTAGGGTGCTGGCCCCATATACGGAGGGTGGCAGTTTCAAACCCGGCCCCGGGCCTAACTTCAACAAAAAAATAGCAGGGCATTGTGGTGGGCACCTGTAGTCCCAGCTACTCAGGAGTCTGAGGTAAGAAAATCACCTAAGCCTAGGAGTTGGAAGTTGCTGTGAGCAGTGTGATGTCACGACACTCTACCAAGGGCAATAAAGTGAGACTCTGTCTAAAAAAAGAAAAAGAAAGAAAGAAAGAAGAGTAAATCAAATTGTTCCTCTTTGCAGACAATATGATCTCAGTGAACACTACCCTGGTGACAGGTACACTAAAAGCCCTGACTTCAGAATTATACAATGTATCCATGTAAGAAAAGTATTTGCAGCTCCCTAATATTTTGAAATTGTAAAAAACCTAAACATTACCAAAAAAAAAAAAAAAACAACCTTTTTATAACTGCTAAATGAATTCAGAAGCAATGCAGGATGAAAAATCAAAGTATCAGTAGCATTTCTATACACAAATATAAACCAGATGGAAAAAAGAATTGAAAATCAGTCCCATTTACAATAGCTACAAACATTTTTTCTAGGAATAAATTTAGCCAATGAGGTATAAGACCTCTATAAGAAAAAGTATAAAATACTGATGAATGAAATTGAAGAGTACAAAAACAAATGGGAAAATGCCCCATCCTCAAGAATGAGAAGAATTAGCATTGTAAAAATCACCACACTACTCAAAGCAATCTACAGATTCCATGTAATTCCTATTAAAAGATCAATGATATTGTTTACAGAAATAGATATAACAACTTGAAAATTCATAAGTAATCAAAAATACCCTCAAAAGCCAAAGGAATATTCAATGAAAAGAACAAGTCTAGAGGCATCACACTGCCTGATTTCAACTTATACTATAAGGCTATAGTGATAAAAGCAGCATGGAACTGATATAAAAATAGACACATAGATCAGTGGAGCAAAATAGAGAACCCAGACCTAAAACTTCACATTTACAGCTAACTGATCTTTGACAAAGCTTACTAGATCATACACTGGGGAAAGGACACCCTTCCAATAAATTGTACTAGGAAAATTGGGTTACCATATGCAGAAAGAAACTGTACTCCTATCTATTCTCAAATTTAAAAAAAATTCAAGGTAAATTAAAGACTTAAATGTAAGATTTAAAACCATAAAAGTTCTAAAAGAAAACCTAAAATAAACTGTACTTGACATTGTCCTAGACGAAGAATTTGTGACTAAGACCCGCCCCCCAAACTACCACAACTACAAGTAAAATAAATACATTGAACTAAATTAAACTAGAAGTATTCTACCCTGGGTGGTGTCTATAGCTCAGTGAGTAGGGTGCTGGCCACATACACCCAGGATGGTGGATTCAAAACCAACCCAGGCCAGCTAAACAACAATGACAACTGCAATAAAAAAAATAGTCTGGAATTTTGGTGGGTGCCTATAGTCACAGCTACTTGGGATACTGAGGCAAGAGATTCACTTAAGCCCAAGAGTTTGAGGTTGCTGTGATCTGTGACACTACAGCACTCTACCGAGTTTGACATAGTGAGACTCTGTCTCAAAAAAAAAAAAAAAAGTTCTGTTCTGCAAAGCAAAAGATATAATCTAAAGAAGGAATAAACAACCTAAAGAATGGAAAAATGTATTTGCAAACTACAACCAGAAAAATATTAATATCCAGAATATAAAAGGAACTCAACAGCTAAAAACACATAATACTATTTAAAAGAGGAAAAGGGATCTGAATAGTCAATTCTCAAAAAAAAAAAAAAAACATGCAAATGGCAAGTAGGTATTAAAAAAATATTTAGCATCACCAACTATCAGAGAAATACAAATCAAAACCAAAATGAAGTATCATCTTACCCCAGATAGAATGGCTACTATTATAAAGACCAAAAAATAACAAGTTTTGAGGAGAATTCAGATTAATGGCAACTTCTATACACTGTTGGTGGGAATATAAATTAGTGTAGCTATTATGGAAAACAGTATGGATGTTTCTTTTTGTTTCACCACTCCCCCCTCTCCTAGCAGTCTGGAAAACTACCCCCTGCAAAATCCAAAGCCTTTGGCCAATTTTTGCTAAGGTGAGGCATCTTTTGAGTTGTGGGGCAGTTGCTCTGAAACTATAACTTCAATAGAGGCAGGAAGTTACAAGGGGAGAGAAATGTGCCCTGTGTTGGAAAGAGCATATTTCATTCCCACCCTACTGACTACTGGGGAGCTTGGCCCACTGGGGCCCTATCTTGGAAGCCCTCAGTGGGTAGCTTGCCTCCCTACCAGGCTCCTGTGACTGGCACCATGGTGGCAACTCACGTCTGGCTCCTGTGACCTACGCAGGCAGTGGGTGACTCCTGTCCAGATCCTGTGACCCATGTAGTTCATGGCCCACAACACCTGCCAGGCTCCTGAGACCTGCTGTCTGCACTGGTGACTCTCACATGGCTCCTATGACCCCAAGACTGCAGAAGGGGACTTCTTCCTGGCATCTGTGACCCGCAACTGGTGACTGCCTTCCAGTGGCCAGCTCCTGAGGGCAGAGGCTGGGGGTCAGCAGCTCCGCCCTTAGGTATCCCACCTAGGTC
Organism: Otolemur garnettii; assembly: GCF_000181295.1. NCBI lineage: Eukaryota > Metazoa > Chordata > Mammalia > Primates > Galagidae > Otolemur > Otolemur garnettii. Next base: position 1,902,979 of record NW_003852581.1, read on the forward strand.
CTGTGATCCTTTTGGCTGGTGGCAATGCCCTCCAGCTCCCTGCTAGCTCCAGTGACTTGCACACAACCATACCTCAGACATATGGCACCACCCCAGACAGTGGCAGCACTCCCCCTGACAATAGTGATGGCTCCATGATCTCTCCCACTGGAGTCAAATTAAGCTGCCTAATGGACCCCTGTTACCTAGATGATGAAGACCTTTGAACTCCACAACCAGATAGGTGTTTGTGTTGACTGGAACAATTGGTGTAGTACTCTTGACCTGTGCCAATCACCCAGGGACACACCAAGGTTGTACCCTGGTTGTGTTGTTGTGGGAGTGAGGTATTATCCCTTGCCAGTTGCTGCTGGTGGGGGGGGATGTCTTAGTTGCTTATGTATCTCTACAGCTGAGATTTCAGCCCAAAGCCACTGATTCACTAGGATTGGGCAGAAACAAGCTGAATATGGTCAGAGCTATCTAACTACACAACAACAAGCAGAGTTTTAGGCTGTAGTTCTGAATGGGACCTTTGTAAAGCTCTAAGGGAAAAGCCGAAATCACCAATCCCAGTCCTTTGGAAAAGGGCTGGGCAATTACAACTCCTGAAGCCCTCAATCCAATTTCACCTAGCCAGCTTCTCTAGCAAAAAGCTGAAAAATAATCGTGGGGTGGAATCAGTGGAAAAAATCTGGAAACATGAAAAATCAGTAAATCACCTCCCCCAAGGAATGACAAAGGAGACACAATAGACAATCCCATTCATAAACAAATGGCTAACGTGTCAGAAATTGAATTCAAAACTTGGATTGCAAATAAGATTAACAGAATGGAGGCAAAAGTGAAATTAGAAACTCAAGGAGCAATTCAAAAATTGTCTCAAGAATTCAATGAATTCAAAGACAAAATCACCAAAGATTTTGACACATTGAGGCAAGAACTGTCAGCCCTCAAAGATCTGAGAAATACAGTAGACTCCCTCGGTAACAGAATGCAGCAAACAGAAGAAAGGATCTCTGACATTGAAGACAAAGCTTTTGAACTGTTCCCAAATGCTCAGTGGGGAAGAGAAGTGGAGAGCAAAAATGGATCATTCCCTGAGAGAATTGTGGGACACTCCAAAAGAGCAAACATTCACCAAATAGGAATCCCTGGAGGAAAAGACAATGGTCCAAAAGGCACAGATACTCTACTCCAAGAGATAATTGAGAACTTCCCAAGGATGACAAGAGACACTGAATGCCAGATAGCAGACAGTTTCAGAAACCCAGCAGGACTCAACCCCCCACCCCCAAAATCTTCTAGACACATTGTAATTAATTTCACCAAAGTTAATATGAAGGAGAAAATTCTGCAAGCAGGCAGATGTAAGAAAACCATAACCTACAAGGGGAAGAAAATTAGAATGACTGCAGATCTCTCTGCTGAAACTTTTTAAGGCATAAGAGGATGGTCATCGAATTTCAATCAAATAAAAGAGAACAACTTTCAGCCCAGGATCCTGTATCCAACTAAATCAAGCTTTGTTTATGATGGAAAAGTTAAATACTTTAATTACATACACATATGGAAGAAATTTTTCATAACCAAACCACCTCTTCAGGATATCCTCAGACCCCTTCTCCATAATGAGCAGCACAATGCTCTACCACAAAACTAAGTTCATTCTGAAATTCTTGAGCAAATCCCAGTTTCTAAAGTGATGAAAAAATTGAAATTGTCCACTGAACTTTTGAAAAACTTGATACCCAAAATACTACCAGGCTTATCAATACTCTCAATTAATGTGAATGGCTTAAATTGACCTCATAAGAGGCACAGTTTGGCAGACTGGATACAAAATCTCAGGCCAGATATCTGCTGAATACAAGAATTTCATCTTACCTTAAAAGATAAATATAGACTCAGGGTGAAGGGATGGACATCTGTAATCCAGGCAAATAGAAATCAGAAAAAAAGCAGAGGTAGCAATTTTATTTGCAGATACATTAGGCTTTAAACCAACAAAATAAAGAAATACAAGGATGATCACATCGTATTTGTTAAGGGAAATAGCATGATGAGATGACAATTATTAACATGTATGTGCCCAACCAGAATTCCCCTCAATTTATAAAGGAGATCGTAACAGACATGAGCAATTTAATATCTTCCAGCACCATAATAGTTGGAGATTTTAACACCCCTTTGGCAGTACTGGATAGATCTTCCAATAAAAAACTAAGCAAAGAAATTTTGGACTTAAACTTCACCATACAACAATTGAATTAACAGACATCTATAGAACATTTCATCCTAACAAACCTGAATACACATTTTCCTCATCAGCAAAAGGAACATCCTCCTACATTGATCACATCATAGGTCACAAGTCCAACCTCAGCCAATTTAAATGCATACAAATTATTCCTTATATTTTCTCACATAATCATGCAATAGGAGTTGAACTCACTAATAACAGGTATCTCCATACTCATACAAAGACATGGAAAATAAATAACCTTATGCTGAATGATACCTGGGTCATTGATCAGATTAAAAAGGAAACTGTTAAATTTTTGGAACAAAACAATAATGCATACACGAATTATCAGCACCTGTGGATTAATGCAAAGGCCTAACAGGGAAATTTATAGCATTGCAAGCCTTCCTCAAAAGAAGAGAAAGAGAGGACGTCAATAACTTAATGGGACATCTTAAGCAAATGGAAAAGGAAGAACATTCCAACTCCAAATCGAGCAGAAGGAAAGAAATAAGTAAAATTAGAGCAGAATTAAATGAAATTGAAAACAAAAGAATTATTCAAAATATCAATGAATCAAAAAGTTGTTTTTTTGAAAAATTCAACAAAAGTGATAAACCCTTGGCCAACGTGACCAAAAATAGAAAATTATAGTCCATAATGTCATCAATAAGAAATGACAAAGGTGAAATAACAAGAGATACCTCAAAAATTAAAAAAAAATCTTTAATGAATACAATAACCTCTATTCTCAGAAATATGAAAATCTGAAAGAAATTGACTAATACTTGGAAGCATGCCAAGTTCTCAGACTTAATCAGAAAGAAATGGAAATGCTGAACAGACCTATATCAAGTACTGAAATAGAATCAACTATATTAAATCTCTCAGAAAGAAAAAAGTCTCCACTGAGTTTTAACATTCTAATGGAAGTCTTAGCCATATCAATCACGCAAGAGAAGGCAATCAAGGGTACACAAATAAGGTCAGAGGAGATCAAACTTTCACTCTTTGCAGATGATATGATATTATACCTGGAAAATCCCAAGGACTCAACACAAAACTCTTAGAAGTGATCAAGGAATACAGTAGCATCTCAGGATACAAAATCAATACTCACAAATCAGGAGCTTTTATATATAAAAATAATAGCCGAGCCAAAAAAAAAAAAAGTCACAGACTCTATTACCTTTACAGGTGTGTCAAAGAAGATGAACTATTTAGGAATTTACCTAACAAAGAATGTGAAAGCTCTCTATAAAGAGAATTATGAAACTCTGTGGAAAAAAAATAGCTGAAGATGTTAACAAATGGAAAAACATACTATGCTCATGGCTAGGAAGAATTAACATTGTTAAAATGTCCATATTACCCAAAGCCATTTACAAATTTAATGCAATCCCTATCAAACCACCCCCATTATACTTTAAAGATCTCGAAAAAATAGTACTTCATTTTATATGGAATAAGAAAGTAACTCAAATAGCTAAGATATTACTCAGAAATAAAAAAAAAAATTAGGAGTAATCATGCTACCAGACTTCAAACTATACTATAAATCTATAGTGATCAAAACAGCATGGTATTAGCACAAAAATGGATAGGTATAGAACAGAATTGAGAACTAAGAGATGAACCCACACACTGATCATCATTTGACCTTTGATAAGCCCATCAAACATATAAATTGGGAGAAACATTCTCTAGTTAACAAATGGTGCTGGTAGTGTTGGCTGGTGACTTGTAGAAGACTGAAACTGGACCCACACCTTTCACCATTAATAAAAATTGACTCTCACTGGATAATACATTTAAACTTAAGAAATAAAACTGTAAAGATTTTTGGAGAGAGTACAGGAGAAACACTTGAAAGAAATTGTCCTGGAAGAATAGTTTATGGTGAAGACCCCCGGGCAATTGAAGCAACACCAAAAATACATGACTGGGATCTGATCAAACTACAAAGCTTCTGCACAGCCAAGAACACAGTAAGTGAAGCAAGCAGACAGCCCTCAGAATGGGAGAGGATATTTTCAGATTATGCTTCTGGTAAAAGATTTGATAACCAAAATCCATACAGCCCTCAAATTTATTAATAAGAAAGAACAAGTAATCCCATTTCATTGTGGGCAAAGGACTTGAACAGAAGCTTCTCTTAAGAAGATAGGCACGAGGTTCAGCAAGATGGTGGAGGGAATGCATCTCTGAATCAATTCTCCTCAAAGTTTCAGGTGAGAGTGGGGGTGCCGGATCTTTCCCTGCGTGGAGTGTTGGCACAGACAGGCAAGGTAGGCTGTGCATCAAAGAGGTGGATTCCTCGACTGGAATTGTGATGCAAAGCTGTGTTATCTGCCAGAGAAAACTTGGCACCACCTCTGAAGCAGCACAAGCCACACTAGGGGCAGGTGGCCCAAGACAGCAGTAACCTCCCCCTCCCCTACAGAGGACTGCTGTTCCCAGTCAGTGAGGAGTTTGGGTGTTTTGCAGAAAGTGTCATGGTGAGGCGTGGACTCATGCATGGAATTTGACGACCAGAAAGGGGAGCCATTTGGACCCTGTTTGGAGAGTCACGGGTCCAGGTGTCTGGACAGAAAAGTGAGGGGACTGGGCACCCAGAGGACAGATTCAACTCATGCGACTGCTGCCACTCTGTGCACTTCCCAACACACCTGTGCCGTGCCCTGAGCACTGAATCAACCTGTGTGGCACCCCACATGTCTCCAGGAGCTCCCGGGCACCCTTGTGGGGTGGACAGAGGACTGATTCTACCCATGCAGCTCCCCAAGCAGCTGCTACCATTTGGCATGCTCCTGGGCACCCTCACGTGGTGCCCAAAAAACTGATTCGACCTGTGTGACTCCCAGGCACTGTTGCATGACGCCCAGAGGACTGATTCAACCTGTATGGCTGCTTCCGCTCTGTGTGCTCCCAGGCAGACTTCTGGGGCTCTGGGAGACCTGATTCAACCCAAGTGGTTCCCCAAGTGGCTGTTACTGCTCAGTGCGCTCCTGGACAGCATTGTGCAGTGCCTGGAGGACTGATTTGACCCATGCAACTGCTGCCACTCCATGCACTTGGCCAGTTACAAAGTAGACATATTGTGAAACTCCAAAAATTGCGTCTGCACAGCCCCGCTTCCTATGGACCAGTTGCTCAGAGTGCATACAGCAGTCTAATAGATTTTTCTTATTTTTCTTTTTCTTTTCCTTTTTTCTTTTTCTTTTTTGTCTCTTCTTCTTTTTATCATTTTATGATTACCATTTTTTTGTTTTTGTTAGTTTGTTACTTTTTTGTCTATTTACTTATTTCTGATTGTCTGCACATATGTGTACTTGTGTGTCTGGTAATATTTTTGTCTGTTTAATTGTTCATTTGATGTCAATGTGTTCTGTACTTTGCTAAATCTTTGGGTTGGCTATTTTCCCTAACCCCAATTGTCACATTCAACAAGAATACGGGGAAAAGGGGATGAAGGGAGGGGGGAGCTAGTTTTCAACAAAAACATCAGTCCAGGGGGAGAGATAACGGCCAGAAAGAAACCAATGAACCTGAAAGAGGAGAGCTGAGCTGAGAGAAGAGACAGATAAACACACGTCTTTCCCTCACCCTGCACTCCCCCCACCCCGTGTCAGGCGGCTTCCCGGCTGCTCCAGCCACTCTCCCCAGGCACTGGGCGGCCAGAGACCTGCTGCTTACTTGCTTCAGCCCCACACTTCCCCAGTGGCAGGTGACTTCCCCGGTGTTCCCACCACCCTCTCTGGGCTCTGGGTGGCCAGAGACCTGTTCATTGCTCGATGAGCCCTGTGCTCACCCAGTGGCAGGCAGCTTCCCCACTGCTCCCACCTCATCTCTGGGTGCCAGGTGGCCAGAGACCTGCGACCTGCTACCTTAAGCCCTGTGCTCCCCTGGTGGCAGGTGGATTCCTCCCTGCTCATGACATCCTCTCCAGGCGCTGGGTGACCAGCGAACTGCTGCCTGCTTGCTTAAGCCCCGTGTTCCCCCAGTGGTAGACAGATTCCCCTCTGCTCCTGCAACCCTCTCTGGGCACTGAGTGGACAGAGACCTGCTGTTTCCTTGCTTGAGCCCTGCACTCCCCCATTGACAGGTGGATTCCCTCCTGCTCCTGCCACCCTCTCCAGGTGCCAGGAGACCAGAGACCTACTTCTTGCTAGCTTGAGCTCTGTGCTCTCCTGGTGGCAAGCAGATTTTGTGCTGCTCCCACCACCTTTACCAGGTGCTGGCTAACCAGAGACCTGTTGCCTGTTTACTTGAGCCTCGCACTCCCCCCATGGCAGGAGGATTACCTGCTGCTTCTGCCACCCTCTCCAGGCACCGGGCAGCCAGAGACCTGCTGCTTGCTTGCTTCAGCCCCATGTTCCCCTGGTGACAGGTGGATTCCCCACTGTTCCCGCCACCCTTGCAGGGCCCAGGCTGCCCAAGAATTGTGAGTGGATGGTCAGTTGAGAGGATCAATACTAGAGCAGTGGTACCCCGAAGGGAAGAGCAGCAGATGCAACAGCGGGAACAATAAGGCTCACATCTCTGAGGCCTTTACAGAAACACACGCCAGATCTCTCTGGACAGCCAGAGGAAACTGGCATTTTATCCAGTGGCAGCCACTGGAGGAACAGTTCTGGGATAGACTCCAAATGGTGTCAATTCAGCATGGGGCAGAATCAGTGGTAAAACTCAGATAACATGAATAACCAGAGTAGATCAACTTCCCAAAGAAAAAATGGGGCAGATGCAATTGAAGATCCCAACCATAAACAGATGGCTGAGATGTCAGAAATAAGTTCAGAATTCGGATAGCAAATAAGATTGACAGAATGGAAGAAAGGAGGGAATTAGAATTTCAAGAAATTATTCAAAAGATGTCTCAAAAATTCAATGATTTCAAAGATAAAATGACCATATATTTTGAAACACTGAGGCAAGAGGTTGCAGCCCTCAAATATCTGAAAAATATGGTAGAATCCCTCAGTAACAGAATGGAGCAGGCATAAGAAAGGATCACTGACATTGAAGACAAAGCTTCTGAAAGAGCCCAAGTGCACAAGGATGAAGAGAAATGGAGAAGAAAAATGGATCACTCTCCCAGAGACCTCTGAGATAACTTGAAGAAAACTAATATTCATCTTATAAGAATCCCTGAAGGTGACGTAGTGGCTTCAAAAATCACAGAGGCTCTACTTCATGAAATTATGAAAGAGAACTTTCCAGAAATGTCAAGATATTCTAAAATTCAGATAGCAGACAGTTTCATAACCCCAGCACAACTCAACCTGAACAAGACATCCCCCAGGAACATCATAATTAACTTCACTAAAGTTAATCTTAAAGAGAAAATTCTGAAAGCAGCTAGATGGAAGAAATCCATAACCTACAAGGGGAAGAATATTAGAAAGACTGCAGATCTCTGTGCTGAAACCTTTCAGGCTAGAAGAGGGTAGTCATCAACTTTTAACCTCCTAAAACAAAATAACTTTCAATCTAGGATCCTGTATCCAGCTAAACTGAGTTTCATTTATGATGTAAAAATTAAATACTTTAATGACATTCACATGTTAAAGAAATTTGCTATAACTAAACCAGCCCTCCAGGATATTCTCAAAACTATCCTTCATAATGACCACCACAATCCTCCACTACATAAGTAGACTCACACAGAAAATTTTAATCGAATTCCAACCTCCACAGTGATGAAAGGATTAAAGATGTCCACTGGATGTTTGAAAAACTCGATATCCAAAATTATACCAGGTTTGTCAATATTCTCAATCAATGTGAATGGCCTAAATTGCCTTCTAAAGAGGCACAGGCTGGCTGACTGGATACAAAAACTCTGGCCAGATATCTGCTGCATTTAACAGTCCCATATTACCCTAAAAGAAAAATATAGACTCAGGATGAAGGGATGGTCACCTATATTCTAGGCAAATGGAAAGCAGCAAAAAGCAGGTGTTGCAATTTTACTCACAGATACAATAGGCTTTAAACCAACTAAAGTAAGCAAGGATAAAGATGGACACTTTATATTTGTTAAGGGTAATACTCAATACGATGAGATTTCAATCATAAATATTTATGCACCCAGCCAGAATACACTTCAATTTATAAGAAATACTCTAATAGACATGAACAATGTGAATTCTCCCAGCTCCTTTATAGTTGGAGATTTTAATACTCCTTTGGCATTGTTGGATAGATTCTCCAACAAGAAGCTTAGCAAAGAAAACTTAGATTTAAACTTAACCTTATAGCATTTGGATTTAATGGACATCTATAGAACATTGCATCCTAACAAAACTGAATACACATTTTTCTCATTGGCCCACGGAACATACTCAAAAATTGACCACATTTTAGGTCATAAGTCTAACCTCAGCAAATTTAAAAGAATAGAAATTATTCCTTGCATCTTCTCAGACCATCATGGAAAAAACATTGAACTCACTAACACCAGGAATATAGAGACTCATACAAAAACATGGAAGCTAAATAACCTTATGCTGAATGATAGATGGGTCATATATGAGATCTTGAAGGAAATGACCAAATTTTTAGAAGAAAATGATAATGAAGATATGAGTTATCAGAACCTCTGAGATTCTGCAAAGGCAGTCCTAAGAGGGAAATTTACAGCACTACAAGCTTTCCTCAAGAAAATGGAAAGAGAGGAAGTTAACAACTTAATGGGACATCTCAAGCAACTGGAAAAGGAAGAACACTCCAATGCCAAACCCAGCAAAAGAAAAGAAATAACCAAAACGAGAGCAGAATTAAATGAAATTGAAAACAAAAGGATTATTCAATAGATCAATAAATCAAAAAGTTGGTTCTTTGAAAAGGTCAATAATATAGATAAACATTTGGCCAACCTAGCCAAGAAAAAGAGAGTAAAATTGCTTCATGAATTAATTTCATCAATCAGAAATAGTAAAGACAAAATAACAACGGACCCCTTAGAAATTAGAACAATCTTTAATGAATATGACAAGAAACTTAATTTTCAGAAATATGATAATCTGAAGGAAATTGACCAATACTTGGAAGCACGTCACCTCCCAAGACTTAGCCAGAAGGAAGTGGAAATGCTGAGCAGGCCTATATCAAGTTCTGAAATAGCATCAACTATACAAAACCTCCCTAAAAAGAAAAGCCTGAGACCAGATGGCTTCGCATCAGAATTCTACCAAACCTTTAAAGAAGAACTAGTACCCGTACTACTTAACCTTTTCTAAAATATAGAAAAGGACAAAATACTACCCAACACATTCTATTAAGAAAACATCACCTTGATACTCAAACCAGGAAAAGACCCAACAAAGAAAGAAAATTACAGACCAATATCACTTATATTCAACAAGATTCTAACAAACAGAATCTAGCAACACATCAAACAAATTATACACCACGACCAAGTGGGTTTTATCCCGGGATCTCAAGGCTGGTTCAACATATGTAAATCTATAAACAAAACTCATCACATAGACAAATTAAAAAACAAAGACCATATGATTCCTCAACTGATGCAGAAAAAGCTTTTGATAATATCCAGCATCCTTTCATGATCAGAACACTTCAGAAAATTGTCATAGAAGGGACATTTCTCAAACTGATAGAGGCCAACTACAGCAAACCCACAGCTAATATCGTACTGAATGGAATTAAATTGAAACCATTTCCACTCAGATCAGGAACCAGGCAAGGGTACCCATTGTCTCCATTGCTCTTTAACATTGTAATGGAAGTTTTAGCCATC
>NW_003852581.1:1913248-1916171 GCF_000181295.1 Otolemur garnettii
AAAAGAAATAGCTGAAAATGTTAACAAATGGAAAAACATACCATGCTCATGGCTGGGAAGAATCAACATTGTTAAAATGTCCATACTACCCTAAGCAACATATAATTTTAATGCAACCCCTATTAAAGCTTCCCCCTCATACTTTAAAGATCTCGAAAAAATAATGTTCGTTTCATATGAAATTAGAAAAAAACTTCGAATACCCAAGACATTACTCAGAAATAAAAACAAAGCAGGAAGAATTGTGCTACCAGACTTCAGACTATATTACAAATCCACAGTGATCAAAACAGCATGATATTGGCACAAAAACAGAGAGGTAGATGTATGGAACAGAATAGAGAACCAAGAAATGAACCCAGCTACTTACCGTTATATGATCTTTGACAAGACAATTAAAAACATTAAGTGGGGAAAAGATTCCCTATTTAACAAATGGTGCTGGGTGAACTGGCTGGTGACCTACAGAAGACCAAACCTGGATCCACCCTTTTCACCACTAACTAAGAATGAATCTCACTGGATTAAAGATTTAAAATTAAGACATGAAACTATAAAAATATTAGAAGAAAGTGTATGGAAAGCACTTGAAGAAATCTGCCTGGGTGAAAATTTTATGAAGAGGAACCCCCAGGCAATTGAAGCAACATCAAGCAACATCAAAAATACACTACTGAGACCTCGTAAAATTAAAAAGCTTCTGCACAGCCAAAAGCATAGTAAGTAAAGCAAGTAGACAGCCCTCCGAATGGGAGAAGATATTTGCTGGTTATGTTTCTGACAAAGGTTTAATGACCAGAATCCATAGAGAACTCAAACGTATTAGCAAGACAGAATGAGTGATCCCCTCTCAGGGTGGTCAAGGGACTTGAAGAGAAACTTCTCTGAAGAAGACAGGCACATGGCCTACAAATATATGAAAAAATGCTCACCATCCTTAATCATCAGAAAAATGCAAATCAAAACTACTTTGAGATATCATCTAAGACCAGTAAGATTGGCCTATATGACAAAGTCCCAAAATCGCAGATGCTGGCATGGTTGTGGAGAAAGGGGAACACTTCTACACTGCTGGTGGGATTGCAAACTAATATGTTCCTTTTGGAAAGACATCTGGAGAACACTTAAAGAACGAAAAATAGACCTACTATTTGATCCCATAATTCTTCTACTAGGTATATATCCAGAAGACCAAAAGTCACACTACAGTAAAGATATTCGTATCAGAATGTTAATTGCAGCCCAATTCATAATTGCTACATCATGGAAGAAGCCCAAGAGCCCATCAATCCATGAATGGATCAATAAATTGTGGTATATGTACACCACAGAATACTATTCAGCCATTAAGAAAGATGGAGATTTTACCTCCTTCGTGTTTATACATGGGTGGAGCTGGAAAATATTCTTCTATTAAAGTATCCCAAGGATGGAAGAAAAAGTATCCAATGTACTCAGTCCTACTATGAAACTAATTTATAGCTTTTATAGGAAAGCTATAACCCAATTTTAGCCCAGGAATATGGAGAGAGGGGAGAGGGAGAGGAGGGGAGGGAGGAGACCGAGTGGAAGGAGGGTGATTGGTGGGATCACGCCTATGGTTCATCCTATGGGGGTGCATGTGAATCTCTCTAAGTGTAGAATATAATTATCTTAACACAATAACTATGAAAAAGACATGAAGGCTATGTTAACCAGTTGGATGAAAGTATTTCAAACTGTATACAGAAACAGTACACTGTACCCCATGATAGTATTAATGTACACTGCTATAATTTGATAAAAAAGTAAAAATAAATGACATAGACATGTTGAAGAAATTTGCCATATCTGAACCAGCTCTCCAGTATATTCTCAGACCCATCCTCCACAGTGACCAGTGCAATGCTCTACCTTCAAACTAAACTCACCCAGAAATTTTTGAACAAAACCCAACTTCCACAGTGGTGAAAGGATTAAAATTATCCATTGGACATTTGAGAGTCATGACACCCAAAATACAACCAGCCTTATTAATTCTCTCAATTAATGTGAATGGTTTAAATTGTCCTGTAGAGGCACAGGCTGGATGACTAGACACATAAACTCAGACTGGATATCTGCTGTCTATAAGAATCTCACCTTAACTTAAAGGATAAAAATAGACTCAGGGTGAAGGGATGGACTTGCATAATACAGGCAAATGGAAATCAGAAAAAAAGTAGGGGTTGCAATTTTAGTTGCAGATACAATTGGTTTTAAACCAAGAAAGACAAGGAAGGTCACTACATATTCATCAAGGGAAACCCCCAACATGAAGAGATTTTGATAGTTAATATTTATGCACCCTGCCAGAATGCCCCTCAATTCATAAAGCAGACCCTATTGGATATGAACAACTTGTTATCTGCCTGCACTATATTAGTTGGAGATTTTAACATGCTTTTGACAATTCTGGATAGATTGTTCAAGAAGTTCCTAAACAAAGAAATATTTGACTTAAACCTGACCCTAGAACAAATGGACTTTATAGACCTCTTTCAGACTTTACAGAACATTTCACTGCAATAAAACTGAATATACGTTCTTCTCATCAGCTCACAGGTCATCCTCCAAAATAGATTATATCCTAGGACACAAGTCTAACCTCAGAAAATTTAAAAGTATAGAAATTATTCCTTGTATCTTCTCAGACCACCATTGAATAAAAGTTGAACTCCAACAGCAACAAGAATCTTCATATTCAAACAAAGTCATGGAAACCAAATCTTAGGCTGAATGTTACCTGGGTCAAAGACAAGAATAAGAAGGAAATCACCAAATTTTTGGAACAAAATTATAATGAAGACAAAATATATCAAAACATGTGGGATGCTGCAAAGGTACTCCAAAGAGGGAAATTTATAGCATTGGAAGCCTTCATCAAAAAAAAAAAAAAAAAAAA
>NW_003852581.1:1916191-1934410 GCF_000181295.1 Otolemur garnettii
AAAAAAAAAAAAAAAAAAAAAAACCAGAAAGAGAGGAAGCCAACAACTTAATGGATCATCTCATGCAACTATAAAAGGAAGAGCATTCCAACCCCAAACTCAGCAGAAGAAAAGAAATAAACAAAATTAGGGCAGAATTAAATGAAATTGAAAACAAAAGAGTCATTCAGAAGATCAACTTAACAAAATGTTGTTTTTTTGAAAATATTAACAAAATTGATAAACCTTGGGCCAACCTAACTGGAAATAGAAAAGTAAAATTTCTAATATCTATCAGAAATGAAAAAGGAGAAATAAGAACAGACACCTCAGAAATTAAAAAAATTCTTAATGAATAGTACAAAAATCTCTATTCCCAGATATATGAAAACCTGAAAGAAATGGACCAATACCTAGAAGCATAGAAATCTTGAATAGACCTACATCAATCACTGAAATAGCATCAACAATATGAAATATCTCAAAAAAGAAAAGTGCAGGACTATATGGCTTCACATCCAAATTCTATCAAACCTTTAAAGAAGAACTAGTACCTATATTATACAACATTTTCAAAAGCATAGAAAAAGAAAGAATACTTCCCAACACATTCTATGAAGCAAATATCACCCTGATCCCTAAACCAGGAAAGGATCCAACAAAGGAAGTAAAATATAGACCAATATCATTAATGAATATCAATGCAAAAATATTCAATAAGGTCTTAGCAAACAGAATTTAAGAACACATCAAAAAAATTATACACCATGATCAAGCTGGTTTTATTCCAGGTTTACAGGGTTGCTTCAACATATGCAAATCTATAAATATCATATCAATACAATAAAAACAAATACGATATGATTCTCTTAATTGATTCAGAAAAAGCCTTTCATAATATCCAGCATCCTTTCATGATCAGAACACTTAAGAAAATTGGCATAGAAGGGACAGTTCTTAAACTAATATAGCCCATCTATAGCAAACCCACAACCAATATCATATTAAATGGTGTAAAACTGAAAACATTTCCACTTAGATCAGGAAGGAGGCAAGGATACCCACTGTCTCCACTGCTATTCAACATAGAAATGGAAGTCTTAGCCATCAAAATCAGTCAAGAGAAGGCTATCAAGTGTATCCAAATAGGGTCAGAGGGGATCAAACTCTCTGTCTTCACTGATGATATGATCCTATACCTGGAAAATCCCAGGGACTCAACTTCAAATCTCATAGAAGTTATCAAGGAATGCAGCAGCATCTCAGGATACAAAATCAATACTTCCAAGTCAGTAGCTTTTAGATATGCCAACAATAGTCAAGCTGAAAATAGTCAAGGATTCTTTTCCTTTTACAATAGTGCCAAAGAAGATGAAATATCTGGGAAGTTATTTCATCTTTACCTAACAAAGGACATGAAAGAGCTCTATAAAGTAGAATGATTTTGAAGAATTTCTTATTTTTCTATTGTTTATAAGATTTGGTATGATCTGTTTTTGAAATTATCTTCTATTTTTATTTATAAATATTAGTTGTCTATTTTTTGAGACTTTGGAAAAAAAGAAGTTAACTGATGACTCCTCATCTTAAACATTTTTATTGTTATTAAATTTTAAGCCTCTAATTTTGTGAAGGCAAAAAGTGAAAACCAAATAAATATATGTACATGTATAGAGAAAATTTAAAAATGTATATCTATAAAGAGAACTATGAATCTCTGAGAAAAGAAATAGCTGAAGATGTTAACAAATGGAAAAACATACCATACTCATGACTGGGAAGAATTAACATTGTTAAAATGTCCATACTACCCAATGCAACCTACAGATTTAATGCAATCTCTATAAAAGCACCATTGTCCTACTTTAAATAACTTGAAAAAATAGTACTTCGTTTTATATGGAATCGGAAAAAACCTCAAATAGCAAATAAATTACTTACAAATAAGATTAAGTCAGGAGGTATCACATTCCCAGACTTCAGGCTATATTATAAATCTATAGTGATCAAAACAGAATTGTACAGGCACAAAAACAGAGCCATAGATTTATGGAACCAAACATATAAAAAAGAGATGAACCCAGCTACTTGTCATCATTTGATGTTCAACAAGCCTATCAAAAATATTCAGTGGGGGAAAGATCCCCTATTTAACAAATGGTGCTGGGTGAATTGGCTGGCAACATGTAGAAGACTGAAAGTGGACCCCCACCTTTCACCATTAACAAAAATTGATTCTCACTGAATAAAAAATTTAAACTTAAGACATGAAACTATAAAAATACTAGAAGAGAGTGCAGGGAAAACACTTAAAGAAATTGACCTGGGAGAATATTTTATGAGGACAACCCCTGGGCAATTGGGTCAACACCAAATATACATTACTGGGATCTGATCAAACTAAAAATCTTTTGCAAAGCCAAGAGCACAGTAAGTAAAGCAAACAGACAACCTTCAGAATGGGAGAATATTTTTGCAGGTTATGCTTCTAACAAAGGTCTGATAACTAGAATCTACAGAGAACTCAAACTAATCAATAAGAAAAGAATATGGCTCAGTGGGTAGGGCGCCAGCCCCATATACCGAGGGTGGTGGATTTGAACCCACCCCAGCCAAACTGCAACAAAAAATAGCTGGGTGTTCTGGAAGGCACCTATAGTCTCAGCTACTCAGGAGGCTGAGGCAAGAGAATTGCCTAAGCCCAAGAGCTGGAGGTTGCTGTGAGCTGTGATGCCATGGCACTCTACCTAGGGTGACAGAGTGAGACTCTGTCTCTAAACAAACAAACAACAACAACAAAGAACCCCAATTCTATGTGGGCAAGAGACTTAAACAGAAACTTCCCTGATGAAGACAGGTGCATGGCCTACAAGCACACAAAAAAAATGCTCATCATCCTTAATCATCAGAGAAATGCAAATCAAAACCACTTTGAGATATCATCTAACTTCAAGAAGATTAGCCAACATTACAAAATCCCCAAACTACAGATGTTGGCATGAATGTGGAGAGAAGGGAATGCTTATATACAGCTGGTGGGAATGCAAGCTAATACAACCTTTTAGGAAAGAAGTTTGGAGAACACTCAAGGAACTACGGTAGACCTATCATTTGATCCTGCAATTCCTCTACTAGGTATATACCCAGATAATCAAAAATTATTTTACAACAAAGACATTTGCACCAGAATATTTATTGCAGCCCAATTATAATAGCCAAAACATGGAAAGAGCCCAAGTGCCCATCAACCCATGTGGATTAACAAATTATGGTATATGTACACCATGGAATGCTATGCAGCCATAAAAAATATGGAGACTTCACATCTTTTATGATTACCTGGATGGACCTGGAGCATATCCTTCTTAGTAAAGTATCTCAAGAATGGAAAAAATGTATCCAATGTACTCAATACTACTATGAAATCAATATATAATCACTTACACATTCATATGAATGGTAAAACATAACTATAGTCCATAAAGTAGAAAGGAAGAGGAGAGAGAGGGGAGGGGAGGGTATATGGGAGAAAGGAGGGTATTTGGGGAACCCTCACCTAATGTGTATAATGCAATGGTACATTTCAAAACTATTAAGAAATTAGTATAATTGTGATGGATGCGTTACTTAGTTCAATGTAATCATTTCACATAATATATCGAAGCAGTTCATATATATATATGTGTGTATACATATATGTGTGTATATATATATACACAACAACAAAGAACCCCATATGTGTGTATACATATGTGTGTATATATATGTGTGTATACATATATATACACATATATATGTGTGTATACATATATACACACATATATATGTAGATACATAATTAATTTAAATTTCATTTAAATGTGATATATGTGTATACATACATATGTGTACATATATATATCACATTTAAATTATGCTTTCATTCATTGATGGAAACTTAAGTGGATTCTGTATCTTTTTTAGTCCTACTCAGGCAGTTTTGCAAGATTTTACTAAAGATCTATGTATGCTTATTTATAAGGCCTATATATATATGTATACACACACACATATATGTATATTTAAATTATACATCCATCCATTGATGGAAAATTAGGTGGATCCCATATGTTTTAATTGTGAATAGTGGATCCCCCAGTTCCATCCATGTTGCTACAAATTACATGAAATCCTGTAGGATTTTCATTCCTTTTTTTTTTTTTTTTTTTGCTGTTGTTGGCCAGGGCTGGATTTGAACCTGCCAACTCCTGTATATGGGGCCAGCACCCTACTCTTTTGAGCCACAGGCACCGCCTAAGAATTTTCATTCTTTTTATGATCTAATAGTATTTAATGCACACACACACAGGAATACTATTAAATCATAAACAAATGAAATCCTATAATTTGTAGTAACATAGATGGAAATGAGGGATCATTAATTAAATGAAATAAGCCAGGCACAGATTGACAAATATTGCATGTTTTCACTTACTGTAGGAACTAAAAAGTTGACCTTATAAAGGTAGAGAGTAGGATGATAGTTATCAAGGGCTGGGAAGGGTTTTAGTATGGGGGCATGAAGGTAAGTTAGTTGATGGGTACCAACACACTTAGAAAGAAGGAATAAGTTCTAGTGTTCAATGCTCAGTAGGGTGACTATAGTTAACCATATATTGCATATTTCAATATAGAATAGATGTGAAATGCTCCCAACAACAAGAGTTGATGAATGTCTCAGGTGAAGTATATAGAAATACCATTTTTTGATCATTATCCATAGTATGCATGTATCAAAATACCACATAAACTCCATTAATATGTACAATTATTATAGATCAATTAAAACAGTTTTTGGAATATCATATTTTAAAAAGATATTTGGGAAAATTTAGGAATTGTTAGTGTGAAATAAATATAAATGATATTAAGGGATTATGGTTAATTGTCTTAACTCTGAAAATGGTGTAAGTGGAGAAGCCAGGAATTAAACCCAGATCTCTGACTCAAAATTATTAAATATAATACTGTCTTGTTTTATAAGTTGTATGTCTTATGGACAAGTTACTTCTTCTCTTTTGGGATTTTTTTTTTTAATTTATAAAATCAGGAGATTGGACTAGATTAACTGTTTTCTTAAGCTTTCCTCCAGCTCAATCATTTTAAACATCTTTCTTTCTAGCGTAACATAGTCAGGCTATAACCATTTATTTGGACTTGTATATCATAGATGATCAACAATTTGTTTCCTAAATGAATGTTTTGAAGCTTTTTCCTGTAACATGTTTTCTATATACATATTCCATAAAAGCAGCATCGTTTCCCGTAGTGATACATAATAAATGGAGCTATCATGGGATTATGGGTAGAGTGTATGGCTCTCCATTTTGGCTCTGGTGTATCTTGCCAAAGTGCTACTGACAGTATACTCATATACTGCTGAGTACCCAGAGTGTAAAGGAGATAAAAGTAGGGATGTTGTATGGGAAGCAAGAGAGGCTTTTCAGGATCTTGTCAGAAGCCATAGTTTTGGGATCCCGCCCATGGCTCTACTTAGCCCTTTCAACCTTCCATGCCTAGTTATAAGAATGCATTGAACACGCTTGATATTTCACATTTCTAAAGGATATTATTCCTTTTTTATTTCTGAGATTGGCTTACTCAGGCAGATTTCCAAGATTTTACTAAAGATCTATGTAATCTATGTATGCTTATTTATAAGGCCCAGAACACATCTTAAGTTCAAGAAGATTGTGGCCATGAGGTATTACTGAAAAATATGAATCAAACCTAAAAGTCATATTTTTGAATTGCAATTTTACAAAGACTTAGTGAGTCAGTCTGATAGATAAGGGATTTCTACTATTAGGAGAGCACCATACTTCTAAAATAATCTTCACTTTATGTGCAACACATTTTTTGCCAAAAGAGATTCTTGCAAATTTGTACTCTAACTGGATCTGTCAATCCATATCTTCCCCTTTACTTCAACAATTATCTTGGAATTGCTTTCTTTTCAATTTGATCTTTGACAATGGCTGTACTGTACCACACTTCCTTACTCTACATAGGAGTTAATAGTATATGAACTGTTAACATATACTACTTGAGAATTCCTAGAAACTCCCACTTAACAGAGTCTATATTCTTTGGTAAAGAAGAAACAAAGAGGAAATAAGATAACAGGATAAATTTCCTCCAAAGAGAGCATTAGCTGAGGCAAACCCATCATAAATAGCTTGATTTCAAAAATGAGTGCCCTATATGTGACAATGTCCGGCAGAAATGGAAAAACTCAGGGTGTCCACAGGTGGACAGGCTTATGGTATGGACAAATGTTTCTGCAATTTAGTATGAATCTTTTTGTTCCCAATTAGTAGAAAAAATCATTTTTTTTAAATAGCTTCAGTCTTTGAAAAGTGATTTTCCACCTTTTTCTGTTCATTGAAATGTTTGAGATTAAGTTTGGGGTGAATGTTCTGTGGGAGAGAGCCTCAGTGTCAGAACTTGAACATGTGCACAGCTCTCACTACCTACTGTCAGCAGATGGGACAGTTGCTTATTCTTTTGCTGTGGTGGGTTTAGGTGACTAGGTGACCACATTTAAGCAGATAAAGGCATTTTTGGAGGTTCCAATAATCATGGAACTTCTCAAAAGTGTTTATTTAGTTCAGTATTTCCAAGTATCAGAAGTCCACTTGAATTTCCTGAACATATGAGCAGAGCCTTTGACTATAAGGATATAAGAGTGTCTCATAAAACATCAGGGAAGAGATGATACTGGGACTCAATGATTACTTGGATTTAGGAACCTAAATTTAGAAATATGTCAGAAACGAATTTTAGGTTCATGTGGGCATCACTGATCCTTTATAAACTGACTTTCTCTGCTCCCTTGTTCACATAATGGAAAATGTGACTACCCATAGATGGAGTTTTGTGTTTTGTATCAAATATGCAGAAAGTTAAAAACTTTTTATGGTCCTAATTCAAAAACAGGTGAACAGCCTGTCCCCACCCTAGGTCAAATCCACTGTGGCCAGAGGAGCAGGGTTATATAGACAATGAATAGCCATGAACTATGCATTGTTAGGGGCTAAATATATGAAGGAATGGCCAGGTCCCACTCTTAAATTGATCACTGTTAAGAGACAGAAATAAAATCAGAAAACTTAAAATTCAATGAAATAGGGGCTTTATGAACAGTACTCTTGATAACAAAGAGAGAAAAGTAACTTTGCCAAGTATAAGCAGTTAAAGTTACATTAAAGTCGGGTTTTAAAGGCAGAAAAGAAGTTTGTTAGGAAAAAAGATATGTGGGGGTAGCAGAGAGGTAAGAGTGTCCCAGAAGAAAATGAATGATAAATGCAATAATAAGATGTTCATTATGACTGAATAATAGAGTGAGAGTTTAAGAGGAAAGTAGAATAACAGCAGAAGAAGGCAAAAGGAACATTTTCACTTTGGAGGAGGTGATCTCAGGTGCTAAAGAGGTCAGACTGTATTTTATAGGCAACGGTTTTTAAGCAGTGACATGATCAGGGCTTTTCTTTTTCTTTTTTTTCTTTATTAAATCATAGCTGTGTACATTAATACAGTCATGGCGTACAGTGTGCTGCTTTTGTATACAATTTGAAATATTTTCATCAAACTGGTTAACATAGCCTTCATGTCATTTTCTTATTGTGTTAAGACATTTATATTCTACATTTAGAAAGATCCACATGTACCCTTATAAGATGAACCATAGGCGTGATCCTACCAATCTCCTTCCCTCCACCCATCGTGTGTATGTATTTTTTTAAGTGAAGCTCTGTCACTAGTAAGGTGGGCAGATACAGTTTAATAGAATGGGAAAGAATATAATCTTACTACTAGTGGGCCATAAGCATACTGAATTCAGTGGAGCAATCCAAGCCTTTCTAACTGTGTGACATTAAACAAATCATTTTCTCTCTTTATGTGTCAGTTTCCTCATCAAATTATTCATCTGTAAAATAGAGAATGATAATAGTGCCTGTAGGTTGTTTGTGGTCAAACGTATCAATAGAAGAGTGTCTGGCACATATAGTAGCACTACAGATATTACCTGTCATTGTGTTTTTCTTTTGTTTTGAGACAGAGTCTCACTCTTTTGCCCTAGGTAGAGTGCCATGGTGTCACAGCTTATAGCAACTTCAAACTCTTAGGCTCAAGTGATCCTCTTGCATCAGACTCCCAGGTAGCTGGTACTATAGGTGCTGCTACCATACCGCTTGTTTTTTCCTATTTTTAGGAGAGACAAGGTCTCCCTCTAGGTCAGGCTGGTGTCAAAATCCTGAGGTCAAGCTATCCAACCACCTTGGTCTCCCAGAGTGCTAGGATTACAGTCGTGAGCCAGTGAGCCTGCCCTACCTGTCATTTTTTCCCTATCCTTTGCTGTATTATTAGGCCTGGCAGAGGGTAAACATGTGGCTAGGAAGTGTCTTAGTGGGGAGAGCAGAAAGCAAATTGTATTCAGGTACAAAAATGCAGCTAGGAACTGTTGCCTGGTGAGAATATACATAGTAAAAAGTTCCTAGTGACCTTTAACTGACCTAGAGCTTATGACCGTCCAGTCAGCATGGCATGGGTGAAGCTTCATGAAAGATTCTGGGAAAGACGCATCCCTGGAAAAAGAAACTGAAAAACAACCACCATGTTAGGTAACATTTTATGTAATTTGTTATATAACCCCAACCTCTCAAACACTCCAAAGTGTGGGAAATGACAATGAATCTGGCCAGGAGAAAGGCAGGACAAACTAGTGAATTTATAAAAGGCATTATGTGCTCAGACTCCAAGACTATCTCCACCCCTGGAACCAGACCCATTTCTTTCTCTCTGGAATGAATTTTCACTTTGTGAAGCTTCCTTCTGTACTTTCGTTCTTTCTTTTATGTGATAAAGTGTGTAAAATTATTTCTTGTCTGTGATCACTCCATCATCAGCTTAGCTCGGTACCAGTACTCATCTGTGACACTGCAAACTGGGGAACCAAGGAACATGCAGTCAGACCTAGTACTAATATCAGGATCCCAAGCTCTACTTTGTCACAGATACATTTAATATAGGCTGGGGATACCTACTCAAGGGCTTAACTCTTGATTAACTGTGGTACAATATTAAGCTAAATGGTCTCCTCATAGAAGGTAAGAATGAGAAGGAACTCATGCAATGGTTTCTACTTCAATAGGTAGTTGGAGTGGAAGGGAGAGCCTGGTGCTAAGAAGACTAAGTATAATAGTTAATCTGAAAGAGAATGAGAACAGTGGATTGTGGGAATTGAGAGGAGACTGTAAGGAGAAAGATATTTCTGAGATAAAAAATCAATAAGATTTTTGTGTTCAACTGACTGTGGAAGCCTGTGATGTAATTTAACATACGTGTAAGCAAAATGAATAGATCTCTTAATTCTATTGGATCAACTACTTTGATTTTTTAAAAGCTTTCCAAATTTCAATTGATTTGTTGATTTGTTCCATTGATAGCTCTAGTTGGTAAAAAAATAACAGCAGTTATCTTCACTACGTAATAACTCTTTAAGAAACATAGGTCTACTACCCTTCAGTAACATTTGTTCATAGCAACAGTTGAGAACAGTAAAACTAATATATATGTATATATATAATTTTTCAGCTTTATTGAGGTATATTGACATATTGTATATAATTGTGGTATAAAATATAACTTTAAAATACATGTACACATTGTGAAATAACCTAATGTACAGCATAGTAGTAGTTAATAATACTGTTATACTTGCAATTTGCTAAGAGTAGAACTGAAGTGTTCTCACCACACATGTGCACACACACACAGAGTAACTGTGAAGAAATTGATATGATAATCATTTTAATAATGCATAAATTTATCATTTCACAAAGAACTATACTTTTAATATAGAACAAATGTTGAATTTTTGATGTGGATAATTGGGGCATGCTATATTGTACATATACATTTTCTGCTTATTTTAAAAAATGTTTAATTGTATTCAACAGATTCTCATAGAACTATCACAAACCCAAATATGTACAGGTACCAGGCAGGTTTCACGTGTGGAAATTAGTAGCAGCATCCATGTTGCAACTTCTAAAAACTGCCTACATGGAAACATTTTAGAAGTTAAAAAAAATAACAATTTTATCATTGATATTTGTGTAATAAGTGAAGTGGTAATAAAGTAGGCAATCTAACTTGTAATAATATATATTTATTTCTCCCACTCCACGGTGTTCAATATTATTTTTATTTTTAATTAGAGACCTCATAAATGTTTATTTTTCCTGAACTTGGTGTTGTGCCAAAGAGTTTCTTCAACAAGACTGACTCTCACCCTCCCTCCTTTTCTCCCTTTCTCTTTCTTTCCTTGTGGGCTATGAAATCATCCAGGGCTCCTCAAACTTTTTAAACAGGGGGCCAGTTCACTGTCCCTCAGACTGTTGGAGGGCCAGACTGCGGGCCCTGGGACAAGTCGGCTGCTAAGCAGGACAGGCAGTGGTGGCAAAAACACCCGGCAGGCCAGATAAATGTCCTCGGTGGGCCGCATGTGGCCCACAGGCCATAGTTTAAGGATGCCTGTTAGGTAGCAAATTCAATAGCTGAACTTTAGAGCCATGGTTTCAGGGCATTATAAAACATAGTATGTAAGACTAAACTGAATCCTTTTCCATAATAGGAAAATGTAGTTATGTTGTAAAAGAAGATGAAATGCTCAGTTAGGTTCTTTGTCTCATTATTAATCTATAGGCTTTTATCTGTTATTTCAAAAATTTACTATGAAAAATGTTAAATACAAAAATACAGAACAGAAACAATCTCCTTATATCTCATAACATAGATTTAACCATTGCTAACATTTTATTTGTTTCACCTATTTTTAAAATCTCTAACAGATAATAATTTCTTAAAAATTAAAATTATTAGATCCACAGCTAAAATGAATTTCTTAATATCAAATAACATCAAGGCAACATTCAATTCACTTTGACTCAAAATGGTTAGTTTCTTACTTTTTATTTTTATTTTATTATTATTTTTTATTAAATCATAGCTGTGTACATTAATGCATTTATGGGGTACAATGTGTTGATTTTATAAACAATTAGGAATGCTTACATCAAACTACTTTGCTTATTCTTCACCTCACTTAATTGTTGTGTTAAGACATTTCTACTTTACTAATAATAGATTTGACGTGCAATATGCATGTGGATTACCCTCTTTTTACCCAACCTCCCCCCTCCATTCATCCTCTTCTTCCCTCCTTTGTTCTGGGTTATAGTTGTGTTTTATCTTTTGTATGAAAGTGTGGGTGACTATATATTGGTTTTCATAATAGTACTGAGCACATCAGATACTTTTTCTTCCATTCTGGAGATAGTTTCCTAAGAAGAGTATTTTCCAGCTCCATCCATGTAAATATAAAAGAGGTAAAGTCTTCATCTTTTTTAAAGCTGCATAATATTCCACAGTATACATATAACACAATTTGTTAATCCATTCATGGGTCCATGGGCACTTGGGCTTCTTCCATGTCTTGAAAATTATGAATTGGGCTGCAATAAAGCTTCTAGTGCAAATATCAATGTTGTAAAATGATTTTTCATCATCTGAATATGCACCTAGTAGATGAATTACAAGATCAAGTGGCAGATCTGCCTTTAGTTCCTTAAGTGTTCTCCAAGCTTCTTTCCAAAGGGAACATATTAGCTTACATTCCCACCAGCAATGCCGAAGTGTTCCTTTCCTCCACAAACACACCAACATCTGTAGTTTTGAGATTTTGATATGTGGGTTACTCTTACTGGAGTTAGATGATATCTCAAAGTAGTTTTTATTTGCATTTCTCAGATGATTAAAGATGATGAGCATTTTTTCAAGTGTCTGTAGGCCATGTGACTGTCTTCTTCAGGGAAGCTTCTGTTCAAGTCTCTTGCTCACAGTGAAATGGGATCCCGTCTTCTTTTCTTATTAACTGGTTTGAGTTCTCTGTGGATTCCAGTTATCAAACCTCTGTCAGAACATAAGCTGCAATTATCTTTTCCCAGGCAGTAAAGTCTGCTTGCTTTACTTAATATGTTCTTGGCTGTGCAGAAGCTTTTTAGTTTAATCAGATCCCATTAATATATTTTTGGTGTTGCTTCAAATGCAATGGGAGTCCTCCTCATAAAATATTCTCCCAGGCAAGTTTCTTCAAGTGTTTTTCCTACGCCCTCTCCAAGTATCTTTGTATTTTAATGTTTCATATTTTAAGTTTAAATAATTTATCCAGGGAGAATCTATTTATTTTAATGGTGAAAGGTGAGGGTCTAGTTTCAGTCTTCTACAAGTTGCCATCCAATTCACTCAGCACCATTTGTCAAACAGGGAATATTTCCTCCAATTTATGTTTTTGATAGGTTTATCAAAGATCAAATTACATTAAGTGCCTGGGTTCATCTTTTGGTTCTCTATTCTTTTCCATACACCTATGTCTCTATTTTTGTGCCAGTACCATGCTGCTTTGATCAATATAGATTCATAGTATAGCCTGAAGTCTGGTGGTGTGGTTCCACCTGATTTGTTTTTATTTCTGAGCAATGTCTTAGCTATTTCAGTTTTTTTCTGATTCCATATAAAACAAAGTACTATTTTTTCCAGATTGTTAAAGTATGACAGTGGTGCTTTAATAGGGATTGCATTAAATCTGTAGATCGCTTTGGGTAGTATGGACATTTTAAACAATGTTGATTATTCCCAGCTATGAGCGTGGCATGTTTTTCCATTTGTTAACATCTTTGGCTATTTATTTTCTCAGAGTTTCATAGTTCTCTTTATAGAGATCATTCGTGTTCTTTGTTAGGTAAATTCCCAAATATTTCATCTTCTTTGGCACTATTGCAAAAGGATGAGAGTTCTTGACTATTTTTTCAGCTTGACTATTGTTGGTATATATAAAAGCTACTGAATTGTTAGTATTGATTTCGTATCCTGAGACACAGCTGTATTCCTTGATCAGTTCTTAGAGTTTTGTAGAGTCCCTGGCTTTTTCCAGGTATAAAATAATATCATCTGTGAAGAGTGAGATTTTGATCTCTTCTGACCCCAGTAGGATACCCTTGATTGCCTTCTCTTGCCTGATTTTGATGGCTAAGACTTCCATTATTACATTGAATAGCAGTAAGGAGTGGAAACACTGGGCATCCTCATCTAGTTCTAGATCTGAGTGGAAATGTTTTCAATTTTATTCCATTCAATATGATTTTGGCTGTGGGTTTGCTATTTTTTTAATGGTGAAAGGTGAGGGTCCAGTTTCAGTCTTCTACAAGTTGCCATCCAATTCACTCAGCACCATTCTCTCTATCAGTTTAAGAATTGACCTATCTAAGCCTATTTTCTTAAGTTTTTGAATCATGAAAGGATGCTAGATATTATAAAAAGCTTTTCTGCACCAATTGAGATAATCATATGGTCTTTGTTTTTTATTTTGTTTTTGTAATGTATTATATTTATAGATTTATGTATGTTGAACCAATTTTGTGACCCTGGGATAAAACAACTTGCTCATGGTGTATAATTTTTTTGATGTGTTGCTGAATTCTGTTTGCTAGGATCATACTAAATATTTTTGCATGAATATTCATTAGTGATATTGGTCTATAATTTTCTTTCTTTGTTGGGTCTTTTCCTGGTTTGGGGATGAGGGTGATATTTGCTTCATAGAATGTGTGGGAAAGTATTTTTTCTTTTTTAATGTTTTGGAAAAGGTTATGTAATATAGGTACTAGTTCATCTTTAAAGGTTTGGTAGCATTCTTATGTGAAGCCATCTGGTCCTGGAGTTACCAAATTATTGGAACAAAATGACAATGAAGTCACAAATTCTCAAAACCTGTGGTATACTGCAAAGGCATCCTAAGATGGAAATTTATAGCATTGCAAGCCTTCCTCAAGAGAATGGAAAGAGAAGTCAACAATTTAATGGGTCATCTCAAGCAATTGGAAAAGGAAGAACATTCCAACCCCAAACTAGCAGAACAAAAGAAATAACCAAAATTAGATCAGAATTAAATGAAATTGAAAACAAAAGAATAAGATCAATGAATCAAAAAGTTGATTTTTTGAAAAGATTAGCAAAATTGATAAATCTCTGGCTTACCTAACCAGAAATAGAAAAGGAAAATCCCTAATATCATCAATCAGAAATGATAGAGGAGAAATGACAACAGACACCTCAGAAATTAAAAAAAAATCCTTAATGATTACTTCAAAAAACTCTATTCTCAGAAACATGAAAATTTGGAGGAAATAGACCAATACCTGGAAGCACACCACCTTCCTAGACTCAACCAGAAAGAACTGAAAATGTTGAATAGACCTATATCAAGCAATGACATAAAATCATCTATATAAAATCTTACTTTTTTAAAACAAGATTTGTTTGTTCAAAATAAAGTCCAAATAAGGACATCATGTTACAATTGTTAAATGTCTCTAAAATCTCCTTTAACCTGTGAAAAGGCTTCCTCCATTTATTTCCTTTGCCAGTTAATTATTGATAAAATTGGATCATTTGTGTTGCATGATATTATACATTGTATCTTTACATCTGATTTTCTATTTGTTGTAATTTAAGATTTATCTGTAGGTTCAGGTGATGTCTATCTACATCAACATTTCAACTAAATGTTTTAGCAGTCATTGATAATCATTGCTTACACCCATTTTTATACTGTATTGGTTTTAAAAAATGGTGATTTTTCTAATTCTGTCATTTTTCATACATTTATTAATTGTCATTCTCCTACAAGAAATTGGCTTCAACAACTGTTTAGATACCCTAAAACAGATACAGTCTTTACAAGAATTATAGGATAATCACTTTCTTTTCTTTTCTTTTTAGAGACAGTCTCACTTTGTCATTCTTCGTAGAGTTATGTGGTGTCATAGCTGACAGCATTCTCTAGCTCTTGGGTTTAGGCCTCAGCCTTCTGAGTAACTGAGACTACAGGTGCCTGCCACAACCCTGGCTATTTTTTTTGTTGCAGTTTGGCTGGGGCTGGGTTCAAACCCACCACACTCAGTATGTGGGGCTGGTGCCCTACTCACTAAGCTACAGGTGCCACCACAGGATAATAATTTTCTTCTCTTTATGAGTTTCTAAAAAAATAAAAAAGTTGGTGACTTCACAATCATCATAGCTAGTCAGTGAAGTTTGTTTGCTTTTTATGAGTATTAGTGTATGCATTTGATTTTCATATGGAATCATCTATGACCAATGGAAGTCCCTTCAATTTGCTGGTGTCCTTTTAACATGACACTGATCACCTTTGCTAACATCCTAGCCAGAAAATATGTATTCTTTAGGAAGAGAAAATTCCATTTTGAGCTTATATTGGTTTCACAGGTAGGGTTATGCCTTTTTAAAAAACAGTTTTGTTGAGGGAGGCGGAGCAAGATGGCGGAGGGGATGCATCCCTGACTCAACTCTCCTGGTGGTTTCAGGTAGAACAGATACAAGCCAAAAACAAGATAGAGCCATGCAGGCCCCCAGACTCTCAGAATGTAGCATTATACATATCCTTGGCAAAGCTCTAGGGGAAAAGATACAGACACCAGTCCCAGCCTTTGCACAAAAAGACCAGTAAAATACTACTCCCGGAGCCCCCAACCCAACTTCCTCTTACCAGCTCACCTAGCCAAACAGTAAATCCAGCATGGGGTGGAGTCAGCGGAAAAACTCCAGTAATAGGAATAACCAGAGTGGATCAACCCCCCCAAGAAAGGACATGGCAGAGGTACCTGAAGATTCAAACCATAAAGAGATGGCTGAGATGACAGAAATTGAGTTCAGAATGTGGATAGTAAACAAGATTAATAGAATGGAAGAAAGAAAAGAGCTAGAACTTCAAGAAATTATCCCAAAAAGTCTCAAGAAATTATTCGAAAGATGTCCCAAGAAATTATTCAAAATATGACTCAAGAATTCAACAATTTCAAAGATAAAATGATCAAAGATTTTGAAACTTTGAGACAAGAGTTTGTAACCCTCAAAAATTTGAAAAACACGGTGGAATCTCTTTGTAACAGAGTGGAACAGACTGAAGAATGGATCTCTGACATTGAAGACAAAGCCTTTGAACAAGCCCAAGAGCGCAAGGATGAAAAAAAATGGAAAACAAGATCGGATCTTTCTCTTAGAGAGCTCTGGGATAATTCGAAGAAAACTAATATTCACCTTATAGGAATTCCTGAAAGCAATAAAGCTGCCTCACAAAACACAGAGGATCTTCTTCATGAAATTTTGAAAGAAAATTTCCCAGACATGCCAAGAGATTCTGAAATTCAAATAGCAGATAGTTTCAGAACCCCAGCACGACTCAACTCAAACAAGACATCCCCCAGGCACACCATAATTAGCTTCACTAAAGTTAATATGAAAGAAAAAATTCTGAAAGCAACTAGATGCAATAAAACCATAACCTACAAAGGAAAGAGTATTAGAATGACTGTAGATCTTCCTGCTGAAATCTGTCAGGCTAGAAGAGGATGGTCAGCAACTTTTAATCTCCTAAAGCAAAACAACTTCCAACCCAGGATCCTATATCCAGCTAAACTGAGTTTCATCTATGATGGAGAAATTAAATACTTTAATGACATCCACATGTTGAAGAAATTTGCCATAACTACACCAGCTGTGCAGGAATTTCTCAAACCTATCCTCCATAATAATCATTGCAATTTCCCACTACAAAAGTAAACCCACCCAGAAACTTTTGATCAAATTCCAACCTCCACAGTGGCGAAAGAATTAAAAATGTCTACTGGACTTTCAAGCAATTCGAGGACCAATATCTCACCAGGTCTTTCAATAATGTCAATCAATGTGAATGGCCTAAACTGCACTTTAAAGAGTCACAAATTGGCTGATTGGATACAGAAACTCAGACCAGATATCTGTTGTGTCCAAGAAACACATATTACTTTAAAAGATAAATACAGACTCAGGGTGAAGGGATGGTCTTCTATATTCCAATCATATGGAAACCAGAAAAAAGCAGGTGTTGTGATTTTATTTGCAGATAGGATAGGGTTTAAACCAACAAAAATAAGCAAAGATAAGGATGAATATTTTATATTTGTCAAGGGTAATAGCCAAGATGATGAGATTTTAATTATCAATATCTATGCACCCAACCAGAATGCACCTCAAGTTATAAGAGATACTCTAACAGGCATGAGCAACTTGATCTCTCCCAGCTCTATCATAGTCGGAGATTTTAACACTCCCTTGACTATGTTGGATAGATCTTCCAATAAGCAGCTTAGCAAGGAAATTTTAGATTTAAATTTAACTATTCATCTTTTTGACCTAACTGACATCTACAGAACATTTCATCCAAAGAAATCTGAATACACATTTTACTCTTCAGTCCATGGAACATACTCCAAAATCAATCACATCTTAGGCCATAAATCCAACCTAAGTAAATTTAAAAGAACAGAAATTATTCTGTGCATCTTCTCAGACCATCATGGAATACAAGTTGAACTCTGTAACAACAGGAATCTGTAGACCCATACAAAAGCGTGGAAGCTTAATAACCTTATGCTGAATGACAGATGGGTCAGAGACGAGATCAAGAAGGAAATTACCAAATTTTTAGAACAAAATGACAATGAAGACACGAGTTGTCAGAACCTTTGGGACACTGCAAAGGCAGTCCTAAGAGGGAAATTTACAGCTCTGAAAGACTTCCTCTAGAGAACAGAAAGAAAGGAAGTTAACAACTTAATGGGACATCTCAAGCAACTGGAAAAGGAGGAACAGTCCAATTGCAAACCCAGCATAAGAAAAGAAATAACCAAAATTAGAGCAGAATTAAATGAAATTGAAAACAAAAGTACTATTCAACAGATCAGTAATTCAAAAAGTTGATTTTTTGAAAACGTTAATAAAATAGATAAACCTTTGGCCTACCTAACCAAGAAAAAAAGAATAAAATCTCTAATCTCGTCAATCAGAAATGGTAAAGATGAAATAACAACAGACCCCCCCAGAAATTCAAAAAATCCTCAATGAATTTTACAAGAAACTTTATTCCCAGAAATATGAAAATCTGAAAGAAATCGACCAATACTTGGAAGCACGCCATCTCCCAAAACTTAGCCAGAATGAAGTGGAAATGTTGAACAGGCCTATATCAAGTTCTGAAATAGCATCAGCTATACAAAATATCGCCCAAAAGAAAAGCTCAGG
>NW_003852581.1:1935097-1937274 GCF_000181295.1 Otolemur garnettii
GCGTATCAGGATACAAAATCAACACTCATAAATCTGTAGCCTTTATATATACCAACAGCAGCCAAGCTGAAAAAACAGTCAAGGACTCCATCCCGTTTAAAGTAGTACCAAAGACGATGAAATATTTGGGCGTATACTTAACAAAGGATGTAAAAGATCTCTATGAAGAGAACTATGAAACTCTAAGAAAAGAAACAGCTGAAAATGTTAACAAATGGAAAAATATACCATGCTCATGGCTAGGAAGAATCAACATTTTTATAATGTCCATATTACCCAAAGCAATATACAATTTTAATGCCATCCCCATTAAAGCCCCACTGTCATATTTTAAAGATCTTGAGAAAATAATAATTCGTTTTATATGGAATCAGAAAAAACCTCGAATAGCTAAGATATTACTCAGGAATAAAAACAAAGCAGGAGGAATCACCCTACCAGACCTTAGACTATACTATAAATTGATAGTGCTTAAAACAGCATGGTATTGGCACAAAAACAGAGAGGTAGATGTATGGAACAGAATAGAAAGCCAACAGATGAATCCAGCAACCTAAAGTTACCTCATCTTTAATAAACCAATTAAAAACATTGAATGGGGAAAAGATTTCCTATTTAATAAATGGTGCTGGACTAACTGGCTGGCAACCTGTAGAAAACTGAAACTGGATCCACACCTTTCACCATTAACTAAGATAGATTCTCACTGCATTAAGGACTTAAACTTAAAACATGAAACCATAAAAATACTTGAAGAAAGTGCAGAGAAAACACTTAACAAATCAGCCTGGGTGAATTTTTTATGAGACAGACCCCACAGGCAATTGAAGCAACATCAAAAATACACTATTGGGACCTGATCAAACTAAAGAGCTTCTGCACAGCCAAGAGCACAGTAACTAAAGCATGCAGACAGCCCTCAGAGTGGGAGAAAATATTAGCAGGTTATGTCTGTGACAAAGGTTTAATAACCAGAATCCATAGAGATCTCAAATGCATTAACAAAACAAAACAAACAAACAAAAAAACAAGTGATCCCATCGTAAGGTGGGCAAAGGACTTGAAGAGAAATTTCACCAAAGAAGATAGGCGTGCGGCCTATAGATATATGAAAAAATGCTCACCATCCTTAATCAGTAGAGAAATGCAAATCAAAACTACTTTGAGATATCACCTAACTCTAGTAAGATTAGCCCATATCACAAAATCTCAAAACCAGAGTTGCTGGCATGGATGTGGAGAAAAGGGAACACTTCTACACTGCTGGTGGGAATGCAAACTAATATGTTCCTTTTGTAAAGACGTCTGGAGAACACTTAGAGAACTAAAAATAGACCTGCCATTCAATCCTACAATTCCATTATTAGGTATATACCCAGAAGATAAAAAATCACATTACAATAAAGATGTTTGTATCAGAATGTTTATTGCAGCCCAATTCATAATTGCCAGGTCATGGAAGAAGCTCAAGTGCCCATCGATCCACGAATGGATCAATAAACTGTGTTGTTTGTACACCACGGAATACTATGCAGCCCTAAAGAAAAATGGAGACTTTACTTCCTCCGTGTTTACATGGATGGAACTGGAAAATGTTCTTCTTAGCAAAGTATCACAGGAATAGAAGAAAAAGTATCCAATGTACACAGCCCTTTTATGAAACTAATTTATAGCTCTCAAATGAAAGCTACAACTTAATTCTAGCCCAAGAATATGGGGAAGTGGTGGGGAAGGGGAAAGGAGAAGGGCGGCTGGGTGGTGGGAGGGTGACTGGAAATATCACCTATATAGTCTGTCTAACAATGGTACAAGTGAACTTTTCTAGAACTAGAATATAAATGTTTTGACACAATGACTAAGCAAATAACATGAAGTCTATGTTAACCACTGTTGCGACCAGTTGGGCTCCTGTGGCCCTGGTCTCAGTTAGCGCAGGAAGGAACCAGGCAAGAAGCGGATTAGAAGTACAAGCTTGTGGAAGGTGGGCTAGCCCTTACTTTCTGGGTAGCCCTGAGCGACCTCCACACCAGCCTTTTATTGAGCCAGAACAACACAGGTGAGGGGAGTAATTAACAATGACTACATGCTGAGGGCACGAGCTCTTCTTCCACAAGGAACTCCTGTGGAGGAATGGCCCGAGGTCCACACCTCAGCTGCAGATGGATGTTGGCATCTCC
>NW_003852581.1:1937390-2004465 GCF_000181295.1 Otolemur garnettii
AAAAAAAAACAGTTTTGTTTTGGTATAATTAATATTAAAAAACTGCACATATTTAATTTAAATTTAAATTAAAACTAACAATTTAATGTGTACAATTCAATGGATTTGGACATATGTATACATTGATCTGATTCAAAATAAATATAAGAGAAATTTTACTTTACTTTTTATCTTTTTCTTGTTTTAATATTGGTCAATAATTATATCAACATAATTATTTTATCTATCACAACATAAATATTATTACTATCATCAAGCCCATTAAATAAATTTCAAGATTTATGAATGTTCTCTATCCCATCTCCATCCCTTAAGACGTATACTTAGATACTGTGCTTTATAGTCACTTAATTTTCTATATAGTTGTGACAACAGTTTAATACATGGCTATATTCAATGTTTCAGTTTCTTTTCACACGTTAGGAATTGCTTTGGGTTTCAAAATGAAAACTATAAAAGAAGGTACAGAGAGGTCTACCATCCATCTTGTGCCTGCCTCTTCCCTTTCCCAAGAGGTAAACATGTAAACATGTATCTTTTTCAATATCCCTCCCTTTCTTACACAGAATGCTGATATATATACACTTTTGTGTATACAGTTCTTGCACCATTTAAAAGCTTGTCCTGGAGATTGTACTATAGTAGTAGTTCCTTAATTCCATTTTATAGTTACACAGTACTCCATTGTAATGGATATATCATAGTTTGCCTAAGTAGTCATGTATTACCTGCCATATCTAAACTGTATTTTATAAAATAATCATATAATCCCAAATATTAAGTCACTATATTACGTTATTAAAGTTTTAGATTAATCTGTTTAGCAAAGTGATACATGATTACTATATAGTTACAAAAGTTATAAAACTAAAAACAATATGTAGAAGTTAAATTACCATTTTATTCTCCCCCTACTAATCCTAATCTCCTTTCCCAACATAACCAGTCACTAGTGTGGTATGTATACTACCTAAACATTTCCTATGATTAACACATATACAAAGTACATGTGTTGTTCTAGGTTTTTATACAAATTAAAATACTTATTGTGATTTAATTTTTAAACATGTTGGAGATACATTACATATAGTTGCACCTCTCTTTCTTGTTAGCTACATAGTATTCAGTACTATTAAATGCATATATGAACAATCTAAGCTAGTCTCCTTTTAATTAATACTTATTTCCAACATTTAAAAAAAAGTTATAGTTTGGAATTTTATATTTTGTGTACATATACAAAACATCCCATATGCTAGATTTTTAGAAGTGAACTTTCTTGGTCAAAGGGTATTATTTGCATTTGAAGTTTTGACACGTTCTACAAAATTGCCTTTTGAAAAGCGTGTAACCAATTTTATATGCTCTTGCCCACAATGTATAAGAGTGCCTTCCCCACTCTGGCTGTTATCAATCATTTGGATTTTCCCAACTTGATATGCAAATTGTATCTCTTTGGTTGGTCTTCATTTCCTTGATTGTTGGGAGACTGGAAATTGTTACACAATTTTAAAATGTTCATTTCCAAAGCTTTAAGGATAGTCCTCACATATTAAAATGTAATTTCAATAAAACAATAAGCAAAATAATTTTACTTCTTTAAAAATAAAACATGCTATGTTGATAATTTTTTTCTTGTTTGTATATTTATTTTGTTATTATTTCTTTTAAAATTAATATGAGGATATAAATTTTTCAGTTATGTTCTTCTTACTTTCAAGGTAAAGTTCATATAGTAGCTGAACCCTTCATACAGGAGACAGGCTGAACAACCTTGCATTGTGCACATTAGGTGAGATCCTGCCTATTGCCTGATCTCCCCTCCCCAGTCGTCTTCCCTCTCCCTCTTGCTAGGCTATATTAGTGTTTTATCACTCATATTGGCGTGTAATTATTTATGCATTGATTTCATATTAGTATGGAGTACATTGGATTTTTTTCTCCATTCTTGAGATACTTTACTAAGAGGAAAGTGTTTCAACTCCATCCAGGTAAACATAAAATATGTGAAGTTTCCACTTTTTATTATAGCTGATTAGTACCCCATGGTATATATATGCCACAGTTTGTTAATTCATTCATGGGTTGATGGGCATTTGGTTTGATTTCATGACTTGGCAGTTGCGAATTGAGCTACAGTGAACATTCCAGTGCAAGTGTCCTTGTGGTGAAATGATTTTTGCTCTTCTGGGCAGATACTTAGTAATGGGATTGTGGGATAAAATGGAAGGTCAACTGTTAGTTCTTTGAGAATTCTCCATACTTCTTTCATAAAGTTTATATTAGTTTGCAATCCCACCAGCAGAGTAGAGGTGCTCCCTTCTCTCCACGTCCACACCAGCATCTGTAAATGAGGGACTTTGTGATGTTGGCCATTCTCAGTGGGGTTAGGTGATATCTCAGGGTGGTTTCACTGATGATTAGAGATGAGCATTTATTCATGTAATTGTTGGCTATTAATCTGTCATCTTGAGAAAAGTTTCTGCTCAAGTCTCTTACCCACTTAGAAATGGATTTGTTTGCTCTTTTCCTGTTGATTAATTGGAAGTCTCTATAAATTCTAATTATCAGGCCTTTGTCTCATTCATAATGTGCCAAAATTCGTCTCCCATTCTGAAGGATGTCTGTTTGCTTTGGTTGTGTTACTCTTAGCTGTGCAGAAACTTTTTAGCTTGATAAAATCCCAGTTATTTATTTTTGGTGTTGCTACAAATGCCAGAGGGTTCTTCCTCAAAAAAAACCTTGTCACAAGCCAATATTTTCAAGCATTCTGTCTACACTCTACTTTAGAATTTTATAGTTTTGTGCCTTAAATGTAAATATTTTTATGCAGTGAGAATGAATTTTTTCAATGGTGAGAGGTGTGGGTCTAGTTTCAGTCTTTTACATTGGCTAACCGGTTCTCCCAGCACCATTTATTAAATAGGGATTCTTTTCCTGAATACATACCTTGGCTAGGCTTATTAAATATCAAATGGTGATATGTGGATGGGTTCTTCATTCTCTATTCTATTCTCATGATCTCTGTCTCTATTTTTTTGTGCCAGAATCACGCCATTTTGATCAGTATTGATTTGTAGTGTAATGTGAAATCTGGTAATGTGATTCCTCCAGATTTGTTTTTATTACTAAAAATTATATTGCCTATTCACGGTTTTCTCTGGTTCCATATGAAATGAAGTACGATTTTTTCAAGTTCTTTAAAGTATAACATTAGTGCTTTGATGGGGATTACATTAAATCTGTAGATTTCTTTAGGTAGTATGGACATTTTAACAATGTTGATTCTTCCCAATTAAGAGCATGGTATGCTTTTCCATTTGTTAATGTCTTCTGCTATTTCTTTACTCAGGGTTTCATAGTTCTGTTTATACAGACCTTTAATGTTCTTTGTTAAATATACTGCCAAGTATTTCATCTTCTTTGGAGCTACAGTAAAAGGTATAGAGTCTTTGATGATATTCTTGTCTGGACTGTTGTTCACATATATGAAGGTTTCTGACTCGTAGGCATTGATTTTGTATCTTTAGCCACTGTTATAGTCCTTGATCACTTTTAAAAGCTTTGTAGTTGAGTTCCTGGGGTTTTCCAGGTATAAAATCATGTCATCACTTTGGGGCAGACCTCCTCCATCTCCATTGATTACCCTTGATCTGCTCTTGCCTGATTGCAATGGCTAGGACTTCAGACACTTGAGCATTTTTTAATACAGCATTAAGAAATGTCCCATCTAAGCCTATTTTCTTAAGTGTTCATATCAAAAAGGATGCTGGATATTATCAAAAACCTTTTCTGCATAAACTGAGATAATTATATGATCTTTGTTTTTGATTTTATTTATGCAGTGAATTATATTTATGGATTTATATATGTTGAGCCAACCTTGTGTCTCTAGGATAAAACCCACTTGATCATAGTGTATATCTTTTTTAATGTCTTGCTAGGGTCTTATCAAATATTTTGATAATATCTTATCAAATATTTAATGTATTCTGCTTGCTAGGATCTTATCAAATATTTTTGCATTGATAATTCATTAATGATATTGGTCTATAGTTTTCTTTTTTATGTTAGGTCCTTTCCTGGTTTGGGGATTAGAGTGATATTTGCTTTATAGAATGTGTTGGGAGGTTTACCCACTCTTTGTTTTGCAATAGATTATGCAATGTTGGAACTATTTCCTCTTTTAAGGTTTGTTGAAATTCTGGTGTGAAACTATCTGGTCCAGCACTCTTTTTCTTGAGAGATTTTGTATGGTTTATGTTATTTCAGTACTTGATATAGGTCTATTCAGAATTTCTAATTCTTGCTGGTTTAATTTATGAAGGTAGTGTGATAATAGGTATTGGTCCATTTCCTCAATATTTGCATAATTTGAAGTA
The DNA here is from genome assembly GCF_000181295.1 of Otolemur garnettii. NCBI lineage: Eukaryota > Metazoa > Chordata > Mammalia > Primates > Galagidae > Otolemur > Otolemur garnettii. Next base: position 1,941,773 of record NW_003852581.1, read on the forward strand.
TAGAGTTTTTTTGTAATAATCACTGAGGATCTTTTGTATTTCTGTGGCATCTATTATTTTCCTCCTTTATCATTTCTGTTTGAACTTATTAGAGATCTTCCTTTTCTGCTTCTGGTTAGTATGGCCAAGTGTTCATCAGTTTCATTAATCTTTTCAAAGAATCAACATTTTGTTTCACTGATCTTCTGAATGATTCGTTTCAATTTCATTTAATTCTGCTCTATTATGGTTATTTTCTTTCTTCTGGTGGGTTTGTGGTTGTATTGTTCCTCCTTTTCCAGTTGCTTGAGATGGCTCATTAGTTTGTTGATTTCCTCTGTTTTCTTGATAAAAGCATCTAATGCTATAAATTTCCTGCTAAGGACTGCCTTTGCAGTATCCCACAGGTTTTGATAGTTTGTGGCTCAATTCTCATTTTGTTCAAGAAATCTAATGATTTGGTTCTTAATTGCATCTTTGGTCTAGCTGCCTTTCTCCATAAGGTTATTTAGTTTCCATGAGTTGATTTGGGTATGCAGATTTCTGTTGTTGTTGACTTTCAAATTTTATTCTGTGATCTTCTGAGAAGATACAAGGAATAATTTATATTCTTTTGAATTTGTTGAGGTTAGACTTGTGCCCTAAATCATGATCATTTTGGAGCATGATCTGTGGGCTGATGAAAAGATTTTCTATTCAGTTTTATTACAGTGAAATGTTCTGTATATGTCTCTTCAGTCCATTTGTTCTAGAGTCATGTTTAAGTGCATTAATTCTTTGTTTAGTTACTGTTTGGAAGATCTGTCCAGAACAGCCAAAAAGGTGTTTAAATCTACAACTATTTTAGTGCAGGAAGATATTATATTGTTCTCATCACTTAAGGTATGTTTTATAAATTGAGGAACATTTAGGCAGGATGTCTAAATGTTAATTATTGAATACTCTTCAGTATGTGTGTTTCCTTTGACAAGTGTGTAGTGTTCATCCTTGTCTTTCCTTATTTTTGTGGGTTTAAATTCAATTGTATGTGCAAATAGATTGTAAAGTCTGTTTTTTTCTGATTTCTACTTGCCTGGATTATTGTTTTCCATCCCTTCATCCTAAGTATCATTTTATCCTTTGAGGTTAGGTAAGTTTCTTGGAAACAATAGATATTGGGCCTGAGGTGTAGTATCCAGTGAGCCAGCCTGTGCCTCTTTAGAGGGCAATTGAAGCCACTCACATTTATTAAGATAATTGATAAGTATGGTGGAGTTTTGTCATTTTGTTTTTCAGAGGTCCAGAGTTTATTTTTATACCTTTCATCATTGTAAAAGATATTTTTCTTTAATTTAGGGGGTGTGTGGACTTTGGTGGTGGACCATCGTGCTGGTCATTATGAAGATTGGGTCTGAATACTTTCTGTATAGCTGTCCTATTTTTGGCAAATTTCTTCAACAGTTGTATGTTAGGAAAATATTTTATTTCTCTATCACAAATGAAACTCAGTTTAGTAGGACACAGGATCATGGGCTATAAATTGTTTTATTTATAAAGGTTAAAGTCTTATGGCCATAGTCTTCTGGCTTGAAACATTTTGGCTGAAAGACCTGCCACCACCCTGGTATTTTTACCTATGTAGGTAAGATTTTTCTTATGCCTGTCTGCTTACAGGATTTTTTCCTTCTTATTAAAATTGGAAAAGTTGATTACAGTGTATCTAGAAGATGCTTCTTTTGGATTGAGTCATGATGATGTTCTGAAACTACTATCTGAACTTCAGTGTCTCTTGGAATGTTTGGGAAATTTTTCACCCTAATTCCTGGAGTAGATTCTCTGTACCTTTAGGAGCTTCCTCTTCTCCTTCAGGAATCTCTATAATTCAGATGTTTGATCTTTTGGAATGGTCCCATGACTCTCTCAGGGAATAGTCTGTTTTTGTTCTCTCTTTTTCTGCCTCTTTGAATGTCTCAAATAGTTCAAAAGTCTTGTCTTCAACTTCTGAAATCATTTCTTATCCCTGTTCAAGTGTACTACTGAGAGTCTCTATTGTGTTTTGAAGGTCTTCAAACACCTTTTTCAATTTCTTAAGCTCTGCTATAGATTTCCTCTTTATGTCCATATCCTTGATGACTTTGTCCTTGAGTTCATTAGTATTTGACAATTTTTGAACTATTTTTTATTTCTATTTCTATCTTTTTTTCCATTGCAATCATCTTATTTGCCATCCATGTTCTGAATTCTATTTCTGACATTTCAGCAATTTCTCCATGGGTCATATTTTCCATTGTACCTTCCTTGTAGTCTCTTGGCAGAGTTGATCTGCTCTCATTTTTCATGTTGTCAGAGTTCTTTTGCTGGTTCCTCCACATAAATATTTTCAGCTTTTTTTTTTTTTAGTGTATTAATTATAGTTTTTTAGTTGAAATGAAAGGCTGTCCCTAAATAATTATTGAGATATAATGTATTTAGGGAACCTTAGGAAACATTGTACTAATCTATTTGGGAATTAAATTTGGCTGGGAGAGATAGGATCAGGAGGTCCCAGGTACTAGAACTAAACACTACTTCTGCATTGAGCTGTGGCTTGTGACTGTGGCTTTTTCTCTATAGTTTCACAGAGGTCTCTTTCTTGGCTTCAGGCAGAGATTTGGAGGGCCAGCTTTTCAGGTAGCACAACCAGTCTTTGTCTTGATGTCAGCCTGCCCTCTATCCAATCCTAAGAGTCACAGTATTCTGCTGGTATCTCTGTTGAACAAAGATACAGACACCTGTGACCCTGGCTCCACTGGTGATAGCTAGACGAAGGAAATCTGCAGAGAACTTCTGAATTCTCCCCTCACTGCTGCTACCTCCCCACCACTGCTCAAACAAAGTCAAAGAATTAGTGAACCTGCAGCCCCAGACAGTGGCAACAGGAGAATAGGAATCCATGGATGGCTCTAGTTAAGAGCTCCAGTCAAACTCAGTTATGCAGCATAAACAACACCCACTCATATGAGTTCACAGGGTCACTAGATGGATAACTCTGGCTAAGAGTTCCGGTCAGATTTGCTCAGACACCCACACAAGGGTTGATAGGGTCCCCAGGCAGTCAGAAGCAAAATTCCACCAGATCTGTCTGAGAATTCATGGGGGCTAGTTAAGGATCTTTTCCCTAGTGGGAAAAGGTGTCAGTATAGTTTATCCTTCTCCCTGGAATGTTACCACTGTGGTGCCACTGTTTGCCCATTGCAGCTCAGCAGCCCACACAAGGCCCCAGTCTCTCAGAAAACTCAACAAATACTGTGGCCTTTGTATGGGGTGGTCCATCAGGCAACCAGGATAAGGAAAAGAGTGAGATGTGGATTCAGGACTGAGGACAGAATATTTGTTCACTTTTGTGCCAGGCAGGATGGAACCTGAGCTCAGAGGTGGAACTTCCAAGTTATAAGAGGACAAAGACTTTCTGGATCTTTGCCATGGGGTGATGTGAGAGGTTCTTAGTTCCCTCCTCACTTCTAGAAAGTCTGGAGTGGACCTCCTGGTTGGGGCATGGGTCTCCCTTTCTCTTGGCAATGGATACCTTCCAACTAGTTGCTCAATACCTGATTGTTGTTATCTTTTTTCCTTTTTCTTGGCCTTGCAGCTTGTCTCAGTGGGGATGATATGCACTTTACTTTCTACTCCCTGAGCTAAACTCTCCAACTTTGGCATCTCTGAAACCATTTCAATCCAACATCTATCCCTCTAGATATCTATCCCTCTGGCATAAGATGCTTCTAGTTGACCTTCTTGACCATGTTGATAATTCTTAAAAGAGTAGTAGTTTTTAAAATATATTAGAAATGGAAATAAATTAAGAGCTAGAATTTCATTTTTTCATGCTCTACAAAAAAATCTTCCACTGAATTGGTAAACTCTTGCTATTTATTTTTTCTACATGAAAATACAGAATAGAACAATTCAGTTTTGTTTCTAGATTAACTATGGAAATTTTGTGTGAAGGGGTGTATGATGCGGAGTTGCAGAGGACAATGCCTGCAGTGAAATCATATTGCAAATAAGGAAGACTACAAGCTCTCTCTTGGCTTGTAGCAAAGTTTTTATTTTACCAAAGCTTATATAGGCCATTCTGCACATACACACAATTAATCAATAAACAAGTGATTCAAACCTCCTGACCGAGGCCCAACACTGCCCGGCGCTAAGGAGTCTGTTGATCAACTGATAATCATTCCACTAACCTTATCTAAAACCATTCTTAAACCCTACAATAAAAACAAGTTCACAAAACAGAGTTCTGGGGGAATAAGATGATTGAATGCTTGACCTTTAAGAGACCATCTGGAGGCAGTCATCCATGTTAGAGAGTAGTCTGGAAATTCCTGAGATATACAGGTACCTGCTTGCAGGCCTGACCCCACCCCAGGCTTGGCTCTAAATCATTTCTACATGATTAGGTCCTGAGACACATAAGGAGTTCTATCCAGGTACCTCTACATTCTGATTTGCAAAAGACTTCAAACTTGTTCTCACAAGATGGGATTGTTTAAAGGTTTACTTATACGGAATCCACCTTCAAAAAATGTTTCTTTTTGGGGTCAATTGTCTTATTGATAGCAGGAGGATTTACACATGCAATTTTTATTAATAGGAGTTACCAGCACAAATCCCTCTGTAGGGATATGTGAAAAGACCCTACAGTAGACCAGGTATCCAAGTTCTAATGATTACCTATCAAATGGCCCCAAGAGTTATCGTTAGCAGGAAGAGTAGACATGGCAATTTGTATGGCAATGGCATCTCATTGTAGCCCCACAGCTAATCTGTACATTTATGGAAGGAAAAATGGGAGTTGGGGTGTTAAGTGATAAACCACTGTTTTTATTTATTTTTATTTTTAATTGTTGGGGATTAATTGAGGGTACAAAGAACCAGGTTGTACTGATTGTATTTGTTTAGTCTCTCTTATAATTGTGTCCCATACCCAAGAGATGTGTCATACTTCATGACCCCCAACCCCTCTCCCTCTTTTTCTCTGTTTGCAACCCCCTTTCCCTACCCCTCAACATGTACTAGGTCATCAATTTTCCTCATATAAGATTTGAGTATGTAGAAGATTATTGCTTCTCCATTCTTGAGATGCTTTACTAAGTATAATGTGTTCCATTTTCATCCAGTTTAATACAAAAGATGTAAAGTTGCCACCTTTTTAAATGGCTGAGTAGTATTCCATGGTATACATATACCACTGTTTTTAAAAAGCCATCATTAAAGTGGGAAATTCAAACATATCAAAGCACTTGTTTTATGAAAAAAATGTGGATATTATGTGAGTTCCAAGGTGCCTGAAAGATGATACTGCCATGTGTTTAGAAATTCAATTAATCTTATCTTTCTTAAATTTGTTTTATTAATAATATCACAGATAAATTTTCAGTTTTGATAGTCCTATTTATCTTTTGAATGTATCCTAAGTAGCATTAGAAACTAATATAAATTGACAGAAAACATCAATTTGCTTTAATTATTTGAGTCAATAACAAATCATAGTTTAACAAATGATTTCTGTATAGAAAGAATGTCAGCAGTCTCTCATCTATTGTAAGTAAGCTCTTGAGACTCAAATCCCTCAGTGATAATATGTCAGGTTCTACTTCACCAAATAAATATGAAAAAACATTTAAGATTCTCAACCTCTAAGTGAGATGTGAAAACAGTTTGTAGGCAATTAATGTACTGTAAAGTTATAGCCCATGCCTCACAGTCTCCACAGTACTAACTGAAAACGGAAAAAGTCTCATCTAACTTTGTTTGATATCGACATTAATGCAGGTATCTAGAAGAGTTCATTAAATAAATCAAGTCCATGTATTATTTGATAGTTTTTCTCACAAACTTAGCACAGTTGGCAGATAACTAAAAACAAAGCAAAATGTACAGCTGGACAATTACCTGAGTACTTAATAGACTAACATCAAAAAATCAATCAGGCCCAAGACAACAATTTCTAGATATATATACAAACTTTTTATATTAAAAAAATATGAAATCACATCTGAAAGACATCATAAACCTTCATTACTTCTGAAAACTTACAGTGTGAAAATTATGAATAATCATATATTCATGATTTTGAAATACATGTAGGAAACTTTTTTTTTTTCTGAGACAGAGTCTCACTATATCACCCTGTGTAGAGTGCTGTGGTGTCACAGCTCACAGCAACCTCAAACTCTTGGGCTTAAGTGATTTCCTTGCCTCCACCTCCCAACTAGCTGGGACTATAGGTACCCACCACAGTGCCTGGATTTTTTTTGTTGCAGTTGTCATTGTTGTTTAGCAGGCTGGGGCTGGGTTAAAACCTACCATTCCTGGTCCTGTGGCTTGTGCCCTAGCCACTTAGCTATAGGCACTGAGCCACATGTTAGAAAATTAACTGAGAGTAAAGAACAAATTATTCAGGCTTGGTGCTTGTAGCTCAGTGGCTAGGGCACTGACCACATACACCAGGGCTAGCAGGTTCAAACCCAGCCTGGGACTGCCAAACAACAATGACAACTACAACAAAAATATAGCCAGGTGTTGTGGCAGGCACCTGTAGTCCCAGCCACTTGGGAGGCTGAGGTAAGAGAATCGCTTAAGCCCAAGAGTTTGAGGGTTTTCTGAGCTGTGACATTATGGCATTCTACTGAGGGTGACAAAGTGAAACTCTGTCAAAAAAAAATTATTCAATACCAACAGCAGTAAGTTATTCATAAGAAAATTTTTCTAATTCATATTTTAAAGGATCACTATTATTTGCCAATTACATTTCACCACTTTTTTTTTAAAAGTCTTTTGGACTTAGACAAAAGAACTGTGGAAATGACCGAAATTAATCACTAGTATGGTCATTGTTTTAGACAAAGAGCTGCCAATCTCAGAAACTAGGATAGTTCTAGAAGTTATTGATTAATGTGGCAATTTAACTATGGAAAACTAAATATTACTGGAGATAGGGAAAAATTAAACTCAGTTTTCCTATAGAAAAACATATGATGGCTTGGCGCCTGTGGCTCAAGTGGCTAAGGCTCCAGCCACATACACCTGAGCTGGTGGGTTCGAATCCAGCCCTGCCTGCCAAACAACGATGACATCTGCAACCAAAAAAAAAAAAAAAAATTGCAAGGCGTTGTGGTAGGTGCCTGTAGTCCCAGCTACTTGAGGGGTGGAGGGAGGAGAATCGTTTGAGCCTGGGAGTTGGAGGTTGCTGTGAGTTGTGATGCCATGGCACTCAACCCAGGGCAACAGCTTGAGGCTCTGTCTAAAAAAAAGAAAAAAAAAGAAAAGAAAAAGAAAGAAAGAAAGAAAGAAAGAAAGAAAAGAAAAATATATGAATTGACCTTTTACGAATGTGGTATGTATAATTATGAGCAGGCACACCAATTAGAAAAAATACAATAGCAATATATAATTAGTTATTGTTTTTCATATTGAACACTAAATTGAGAAGTATTAGCATTTTTGGTTAACAAGAAGCCTGTATAACTAAACATTTTGAATACATGAATCAAAATTCTTTGATAATAGCAATTTTCAAAATTTTAATTTAGCTACTAAAAATTTTGCACTAGGTACAACATACTAATATTAACATGACTGCAAGCTTAAGCCTTTGTGTTTTTCTTTTAACAGAGTGCCACTCTGTTACACCGGGTTGACTGTCATGGTGTTAGTTTAGCTCACAACAGCCTCTAACTCATATGTTCAAGCAATCTTCCTACCTTAGCTTCCTGAGTAGCTGAGACTACAGGTATGTACTATAATATCTGGCAATTTTTTTTTTTTTTTTCTGTTCTAAGTAGAGACAGGTCTTGCTCTTGCTCAGGCTGGTCTCAAACTCCTGAGCTCAAGGTATTCTCCTACCTTGGCCTCCTAGAGTGCTAAGATTACAGGTGTGAGCTACTGTACCTGGCCTGCAATCATAAAGCTTTTCAACAAAACCAAAAGGTTTTTCTTGTTGTTGACTTAAAATTATGAAAACCAACACTTATTTGTCATGATTAAGATATTGGAAAAGAATACCGCTAGGAAAATATCTATTATTAATATGGTCTAAGGCAATGGTTCTTAACCTGTGAGTTGTGACCCCTTTGGACTGTATTAAAGGTTCACAGCATTAGGAAGGTGGAGAACCACTGGTCTAAGGTAACAGGTAATATTTAAAGTTCTCTAACAGAATTTTAGCAGCTGTGTTGTATTTTAACTATTACTGATCATATTCAAGAGATTTTAAACATTTCAACAGTATTTAATAAATGACCTAGAAGAAATTTTGATGCTGGCTGGATAAAACAGGGTACAATACGGACTGTAATATGTGATAACAAACTACCTTCTTCATTGTGCTACATATAGATAACTGCAGTAAGGTCATCAGAATTTTTCTAGTTATTCTAGGCCTACCTTGATAGTCTGTTTACATAAATATGCATGCTGTGTTCAAAGGCCTTAATTCTAAGACTATAACAAAGTACAGTATCTTTATTAGCATAATTTACCACCATTGTATTTTTTTTTTTTTTTTGCAGTTTTTGGCCGGTGCTGGATTTGAACCCACCAACTCTAGCATATGGGGCTGGTGCCCTACTCCTTTGAGACACAGGCACCGCCCTACCACCATTATATTCTGACTCAATACTTTCATCTAATGGAAACATTTGTATTTCTGGTATTAAGGGGCTGGACACATTGATTTCCCTCATGAAAGATAAGTAGGTTATAATGTGATTCTACTTTCCCTGATTGTGTCACATTATAGAAGGGGAAGGGAGGGAAAGAGGAGACTAAAGAGACAAGGGAGAGGCAGTATACTGGAAAGTGGGGTTAGGAGCATCCTGAGAGGCTGGCAGTTTTCCCTTTCTTCTGGATTCAACTGTATCTTCAGGGGTTGGATACATGAGGCAAGATCAACATTTCTTGGTTCTTTCTGTTTTCCATGAATCTGTGACCTGCCACAGCAAGCTTCCTTTAAGATCTCTGAAAGCTGCAGCTGTAGTATATAAGAACTATGGTGCTTAACAACATAGCCATGGATTCACGAAAGGCAATACTGGCCAGACCCTGAGACAAGAAACTTATAAGTTTGTTTATTGATTTATAGGCAGCTATAGGTCTAAAATATTGCTTAGAAAATGTAGACCATCAGAGATTGGCACTATCATTATAACCAGATTTACTGCCTATGTATAGCCCTAACATTTTTTACGTGTGGTATATGTTAGGGTTAACCAACTGCCATAGTCAATTCAAATTCCTTAGTGGTTTCAGTTTACCTACCAGAAAAGGAATAGGACAAATTTATAGAGTATTTTACTTAGTAAGATTTCAAAACCACAATTCCCTTGATACTATATTTACCAGTCCCCAAGACTATAACATACTAACTTAGGACACATATTTTCATTTAAAAGCATCAAGCAATAAAAAACACTGTGTTCTATTTTGTTGGGAAATTGACAGCCAGAAATTATTTGCTGCATGAGAGTTTTGATATTCATCTACAAGTCAATGGTAAAAATCTGAAACAATTTTTCTTCCATAAAAAGCATTTGCTTTAAATCTGAAGAAACTGAGACTCAGAAGTTTAATAATTTGCTTAATATCATCAGTTGGATTGAATTGCCTAATGGCAAAACAGGACTAAATTAGGTCTGTAGATAACAATTAGGTTAGTGCTCTATTTCCTTGACTAGATGGAATATCAAAGTACCAATAAGCTTATCCAAACCTTTCATTTTTTGATTTCTTCATTATTGAGCTTTCTCAGTGTGTAAATAATTCACATACATATATCACTGCCAACTTAAAAAATACTGATTTTTTTGTAAAAGTGGCTGAACATATTAATATTAGTATTTTCAATATTTCCCAACATAGAAAAAAAAAACCTGTCTCCCAACACAGGGTATTGCCTAGATCATGATACTTAAGTTTTTCTCAATCTGTGTATGCTTTTGTCATTATGTAATGATGTTCATACCCATGAAAAAAACCTAATTCCAACAAATCAAAGAAAATATGTGAGTTAGTTCTGAAGATGTTTTACTTTTTTTTTATTTTTAGATGTGTTTTTCAAATAAAAATCCCAAAATGGCAAGCAAAAGTTGTTCTAATATCATAGAATTATTAACAATGCATAGGGTCAATTTCTTATCTATATCTGTATTCCTGGGAATGAATGCATTTATGATTTTCATCTGCTAATCCCACAGACTTAGTATATAAAAATGGGCAAATCAGTTTACTTTACAAGTATTTTTTTTTTTTTTTAGACAGTGTCTCACTTTGTCACCCTGTGTAGAGTACTGTTGCATCATAGCTTCCAGCAGCCTCAAACTCTTGGGCTTAAGCAATTCTCGTGCCTCTGCCTCCTAAGTAGCTGAGACTACAGGCACCTGCCATGCCCTGCTATATTTTTTTGTTGCAGTTGTCATTGTGACTTAGCTGTCCCAGGCTGGGTTTCAACCCACCAACCTGGGTGTATGTGGCTAGCCTCATTAACCACTGTGCTATAGGTACCAAGTCTGCAAGTATTCTGTGGTCCTGGAATCTCCTCTTCAATGAAAATACTCTTTGGGATTTCAATGGCCTGTTTCTCCTTACAATTATCTACAGGAACTGGCTGACGCTTTCTAGTATTTTTTTTAATCAGTCCTTTCATCAAGAGGACTCTGAGGCCAGCAGGAATATCCAAAGTAGAGTTTCGAATTTAGTGTATATACATTATTCATAGGACTCCTCTGGGTTCCCCAGGTTTGTGCTTTCCTTGGAAATTTCTGAGTTAGCCTCTAATATCACCCTGGATTCTGAGGTCTCTAGTTTTAAACCTTTTCATCAAGGACAATGTCATCTGGATTTGGTGGAGGTGGACAGAAGTCTTCACTGGGGCAAATTTGCTGGAAAAGTGTTTCAGTGTGGCCAGGGAAGAAAAGACAAAACAATTTGAGGATATCAGTTTAAAATGTATGTGCATATCTGGCATTCCCCCCAGAAAAATGTCACCCTTAACATTTTCTTTTAAGCAGGTTATAGTACTTTGCTAGTATACAGAAACTTGTGAAAGTCTGCTTTCAGAATTCTATGACTTTTCTCCATCTAAGTCAGTGATTTTCAATTGGTATACCGTGAAATTTTTTTAAAGATCATTAATTAAGTTAGTTTTGAAAGACGTTCAAAGCGTAGTAAGTATATATTTTTTCACTCTTTTTTTGATCAACATAATTTAGCTGTGCTGCAGAAGTTTAACTATAGGTTCAAATGTGGTGTGAGATAAAAAAAGATTGAAAAACACTGCTCTAATTTCATACATGCATTTAGGTCTACTCTTTAAGAATGGCAGAACTTTATGAGGTTAATTATTTAGTGTTCAAATCATTCAAAATTTAAGCATAATTATTGTGTATATCAATAGAAATTCAATTTTCTTTGATATTCTTTACGTAATTCCTTACATACCCTATTTGTGATATTCCTCCAGCCTAATTTAACAAACAATTTCAATAAATCATTGCTCAAATCAAGAAAATTATTCATTGTTTGCTCAGCTCTTTGCTTTTCTGACAGAATATCCAGCCACACCCCCCTCCCTACCCCCAATGGCTTTAAGGAATATAGCAGGGTTTAAGTTCATGGACTTTTAATAGATATGGCCTCAGTGTATATGCTGGTTCTACTACTTAGCAGCTGTGTTATTTGGGAAATGCTTACTCTACTTCTGAGCATTCTCATCTATAACATGGCAGAGTATATGGTAGTTATTCTCATTATTACTAATAATAACATAAGTTAAAATGTCAAGATTCAAACTGAGCTTAGAATGGCAGGGAAAAAGAAAAAAACAAATGTATTCTTAACAAAAACTGTATACACACACACACACATGCGTATATATGTCTGTGTGTATATGTGTGTGTATATATAAAGTAAATTATGTGACAGGAAGCATTACTATTCTATTCTAAACAAATTTCCACTTTTAATTAGATGAATAGACCTTACTTTCAATAAAGATCCTTCCCATGCTAAGGAGCTTGCACTCTATGCTATTGGTTAAAAGAGAGTCATTAAAGGGTTTTAAAGGCTATGTCTTTTTGTATCTCTCTTCACTCTCCTTCCTGATGTACACATGAGGTTATCCATTAGGCTAAGAGTTGACAAACTATGGCCCAGAGGTCAAATATAGCCTGTTGCCCATTTTTGTAAATAAAATTTACTTGGAACACAACCACATTCATTTAACTATCATTTATGGTTGCTTTTGCACTACAATACTATAATACAGAGATGAGTAGTTGAGTTGAATGGTTAAGAGAGTCTATGGGCTGTAAAACCTAAAATATTTGGCATCTGGCTATCTATAATTGATAGATTCCTGATCAGGTGATTAAAACTGGTATTATTTGGGAGTTGGTGTAGAGGCAATAAATAGAAGATTTTGCACTTGGATATGGATTTGAAAAAAGAGACAGGGAGAGAAAAACAGTTCTTTTTTCTCTTAGGTAGGCTTCAAGGGTAGATTTTTAGACATGCTGTTTACTATGGAGATTATATATGAATACATATATATTTAAATATATTTAATTGACAAATAAAAATTATGTTATAGTATATATTCAAAGTATGTCACATATGATTTGATATACACTCTATAATGATTGTCATGATCAAGTTAACACACACATCAACACCCACAGTTATCATTATGTGTATGTGTATTTGTAGTATCAATATTTAAAATCTCCTCTTATCATATTTTACATAAACAATCCTGTCATTTGTGACAACGTGAACAAACTTGGAGGAAATTATGCTGAGTGAAACAAGCCAGGCACAGAAAGATAAATACTGCACATTCTCATTTATATGTGGAATCTATAAAAGTTGAACTCATAGAAACAGGGAGTAAAAGAGTAGTTGCCAGGGCCCAAAATTAGGGGTGGATGAGTAGACATTAGTTAAAGGGTACAAATTTTCAGCTATACTATAATTCTGCCTTGTTTACTATGGATATTTTAAAATTAAACATTAGACATATCTACTTTGCTTTCCACTCCAGGAATTTACCATATTCCTTTCCTGGAGATACTTAGCCCCTATAGTAGAAGGAGGAGAACCTAGGTCAGACAAACCCCCTACTTCATATTCAATTTCTTTAATGGTCTTATCCAGAGTGTCCATAAAGTTTGAAACAAATCACACATGAACTTTATGGACACTCTGTATGTCTATCTCATCTATCTGTACTTCTACCTCCCCTTTGCTCTAGGGTTCTCCTCTGTCATATATATCAATGCCACCATCAGAGTGGTCTGTGGAAAAGAAATTCTGTTTATTCACTTTGGGTCTTAAAATTCTTCAATGACTCCCCATTACTAACAGGAAAAAAATCCAAGATCCCCACTATGGCATACAAAACCCTTCAGGTCTACTTTCTCCAGTATTATCATCTACCACTTCATCTAATGTCTACCTCTTAGACTTTTTGCTTCACTAGTACCTGTTTATTTTTGTTTTACCAGACATACCATTATTCTTACATCCTGGACTGATGCAGATGCTATTCTTTATACCAACTAGTATATCCCTCTCTATAAGGTTCTCTGACTCCTAGATAGAGCTTATGCTCCACCACATTACTTCTAGTCTTTGGCTATTATATTATTGGATATACCACACTACAACTATCATTGTTTACATGCTTTTCCCCTTTAATGACAGTGATTCCTCCAGGATGACAAGGACTATTAGTCAACTTTGAATCCTTTCTGCCTGAAATGGAATAAAATTTCAATAATATTTTTATTATATAAATAAATGGAAGAGCATTTAGAACTATTTTATACAAATATTCAATATAAATATAATGATTATTATAATTATTACTACTATTACTACTACTTTTTCTTACATGCCAGTTCCTCTGTGTCTAACATCTTGTCTCTCCTTTGCTTCACAGGATGGATTATTTTTCTGAATCCCAGTCTCTTTGGCTGGATCACACTCCTTATGTTTCCGCATATGCCTGTCATGAACATCCTGCCTAAGATTCCCACCTGTTGTAGGCTGCCATATTACCTTGTGCTCTAGCTGCCTATAGAATTCCCACCTTCAGCCCATCTGTCCTTGCCCTTGATGATGCCAATTTCATATAGCTAGAGTTCAGCTCTTCCCAAGTCTCTCCTCTCTCTTACTGTTGGAACCTCTTCAGTCAACTGTCATGCTCTGAGGTCTATAATACTTTTTAGTCAGCTACATATTCTTTGCCAGCTAAACCCAGTTCTAAGCCAAGATTATTTCTTTGGCAACATTTAATCTTCCTTACTCTTTTAAGCCAAAAACTCAAAGGGTGAAGAGTTTATGTAGTTAAAAAATTATAAAGGGCCAATTATGTTGTGATTTGGTATCTTTATACTGGGAAGTATAGCTAGGACAAAATTAGTTATCTATAGTCTTTCTGTTGTTTTTTTTTTTTAACACATATCTACACACAAAAATATAAACATTGTCAATCTAGTACTTTCACATATTTAGATATATCCCTATTCCTAAATCGATAGTAGCATAGCACGTTGGATGAGTGTACAAGCCCTGGGATCTAAGACTTGAGTTATATCTGGGCTTCCTAGCTATGAGACCTTTGGAAAAATTATTTATTTAATCTCTTTGAGGTTTAGCTAAGTCATCTGTAAGATGAAAATGATGTGAATACTTACACTGTAAGATCGTTATGAGGACCAAATAATATATATAAAAAATTAAGGATAGTATCTGAGACACAGAAAATGCTAAAGTGAATGAAAGCTACAGAAAATATGACACCTAAAATTGCATTCTTCCTCAAGGACATGAGAAATAAAATGGCAATGCAATATGTGAATAGCTTGATAGTTCATACAATCTACAAAGCTAGCTCTTTAACTTACTAATGGACTGTGTACCAAAAGTCCTAAATAAGTTGTTAATCTGTGAATAAAACATTAAAATGTTCTGAATATTCCTAAGGTTGCCAGCCCAACCCTACATCAGCCAATTTAACTCATTTTCTGCCTGATGTATAAAACAAAGAGTACAGTATCATTTATTGTTGTTCCCATGGAAGGGACAGCTCTTAGCACGAAGGGGCTCCTAAAAGGAGGAGGAATCATCAATTTTGGGGGAGTGGAGACTATGAGCCAATCTGTTCATTAGTATATGTGATTGAATGAGCTACTACTTCTACCAGGAAAAGAGATATTAGATGGTAGATTCTGAAAAAAAATTGAAGTAACATAAACTATAAAAAATAGCGGCTCGGCACCTGTTGCTCAAGTGGCTAAGGCGCCAGCCACATACAACTAAGGTGGCGGGTTCGAATCCCCAGCCCAGGCCCGCCAAACAACAATGATGGCTGCAACCAAAAAATGGCCAGGCATTGTGGCGGGCGCCTGTGGTCTCAGCTACTTGGGAGGCTGAGGCAGGAGACTCGATTGAGCCCAGGAGTTGGAGGTTGTTGTGAGTGTGATGCCATGGCACTCTACCCAGGGGGATAGCTTGAGGCTCCATCTCAAAAAAAAAAAAAAATAGCAAGTCACAGAAGGAATCACAACTAGGTTAGTATCATGTAGCGACAATAGTGAATGCCTTGGTGTGCTCCTGCAGACAATTTGAACCGATGGATATTAAAAACAAATTATTTTATATTTTCAGTGCATCTCAAATCATAAATAGTTCCTATGAATACAACTCAGAAAGAAATCTTCAGGAGTTTTGTTTTCCACATGGACAAAACCTAGGTGATGCTAAGAGAACTTCATTACGAAAACAGAAATAAATTAGTTAGTGGAATAACCAACAGAACACACTAGAAATAGAATGCAGTTTATCTGAAGAATCTGGCTATTAATAAATATGCTTGATGTTTTTAAAGTACACACAATAATTATTTCTTCCACAACTATGAAATATGAGATTAAAAGCTACATAACAAATTTAAAACTAATTACATTTAATAGTGCATAATGTTTAGCACCAAAAT
Source organism: Otolemur garnettii (assembly GCF_000181295.1). NCBI lineage: Eukaryota > Metazoa > Chordata > Mammalia > Primates > Galagidae > Otolemur > Otolemur garnettii. Next base: position 1,957,770 of record NW_003852581.1, read on the forward strand.
TAGCATTATACTGTTTTAGACTATAACACTTTACACCTGACCCTTATCTTCTTGGGAAATAAATTACCTCAAGATAAAATTATTCCTTAATTATGGGCAGCACCTGTGGCTCAAAGGAGTAGGGCACCGGCCTCATATGCTGGAGGTGACAGTTTCAAACCCAGCCCCAGCCAAAAATTGCAAAAAGAAAAAAAAAAATTATTCCTTAATTATAATCTTATAGCCTGAAGTTTAGATCACATTAGCATTTGTATTATAAGTCCTAATTTAAAAGGTCTTCCACTTTGGTTAGAAACAAATAAAATTAATTCAAGGATAAAAATGACCTAAGTTACCTGGCTGGAAACTCATTGGAAATTTCTCCTTGCAAAAAAAAAAGAACATCAAAGTAAAAATGACTAGATTATTTTAAATCATAAATACAGATCTTAAGCCATCTTGGGTTCCTATTAAACTAACAGAATGAATGATGGATGAGAGATGTGACTTTCTGCTTTTGTTTGGTGTCACTGGCTACATCTGATTATCCAGGATCACGAGAAAACTCTGAAGATGAGACACAAAGAATGTTGGTGAAAAAATATAGAGATCTAAATCATGGCTATAGTTATAGCCTTGGTGTTATGATTAAGAAATAGATTAAAGGCTCAACAAGGCCATTTGCTACAATAAGATCCTTGCTACTGGTGTAAATGAAAGTCCCATTTGTGGTCTCAACAATATTAAATAACCCATCTATTAACTCAATAGGCATATGTGTCAACTCAACCTGTGAAAAGTTTAGACTTATAAGATTTGACAATTAAGTTCATGAACTCATACTAGAAAAGGTATTACATACCTCATTCCTGAATAACATTATGGTCACCTTCAAAGTACTCCTCTTAGGAAGCTATGCACTAAAACCAGCACCTAATTGACCCTTCAAAGCAATTTTGTAACTTTTTGTCTGGAATAACCATCAGAACTGCCACCGTGTAGCATACAATAACACATAACAACAATAATGAATGATAATCAGTAAGACACCACCACATTTCAACATGAACATAGCTGTAACACACTGATATACCAAGGTTATGAAACCTTATGTAGTTGTTTGCATAGTGGTGCACATGTAATTGCATGATGGAAAGTTTGTAAAATGAATTGTCAGACCTATTATGACAGCTCTGATAACCATTCCGGAAAGAGTTCCAATTTTTTTTTTGAAGGCTGGAGTAGGTGCTATTGTCAGTGCATAGCTTCTCAAAGGAAGTACTTTTAAAGTGACCATAGTGCTATTCATCAATGAGTTATGTAGTAATTTTTCTAGGATGAGTTCAAAAACTTAATTGTCAGACCATGTATACCTCAAAAAATATTTTCTGCTTTTATCTTCCTGTCAAGGGCAAGAAGTATATTTGTATATGTACATGAATCTTCAGTTTAATGGAATTATAGCTCACTTTAGGAAACTTATTGTCAGCCTGTACCTCTTCATAGCCCTGCCAAGAACTGCTGTAACAAACTTCTACCTCAGTTTTCCACAATCCTCAGTAGCTGTACTAGTAGATCTTAGGGCACTGGCTTGTGTGAAAACATTAATGGAATTATGTTAGTTGTGAAAAATCATGTTATATGTTCTTTTCAATGATAAAAAAATAATTTAACACCACTGTAAAATTGTATTGTCTATTGCTCTTGGGTTACCAGGAAAAAACATTTGTGTATTTCAAAATAATACACGATAGTCCAATTGTTTATATTAGAACCAATTTTTTGTGTATATGGGCACTATAAATTCATTTTTATGACTATGTACTTTTTACATCTTCCATCCTTATCACCACAATGGAACTCATAATCTTTTGTAATTTATCATCATATTCAAGGAAGTAAAAACATCTGATATGTGTACTATATTTAAAATAGCTGGTAGTTTATAGCAAAAAAAGTGTAGGGAAAAGTTTCAGACATGGTACTAAATGAGAGAAATGCTTTTCTAGTCTTTGTTTCCTTCTTGCAAAAGAAAAAAAATAACTTTCCCTACCACATTGATATCTAAGACAAAACTGATCAATACCAACAATAGCCTTACCTGTTTAACTGCATTATCATTTCCTAAACCACAGTCTGGGCCAGAGCAGACATAAACATTGGATGGTAAATTATTGTAACAGATCCTGCTGATGTCTGAAGAATATCTGATATTGAAGTAAAGAGCCCTTAAGAGTCTTGGCTTTTCAACTTCTTTTTTTCTAAATGTGGAAATAAATTTTATTTAATTCCAAAACACAATGTGCTTGTCAATTACTATACTATATGGCCTATTAACAATTAAGCCACAAATAGACATTATAGTAAATCAGAGTTTTATATGTAAACAATTAGTAAATTGACATTCACAAACTCTAATATACATGTATAATAGTTCAAGCAATGGTGGGTTTCTAACCTAAGACAAGTTAGATTTTAAAAATTATTTTGATTAGTAAACTAATTAGATTTAAATCAAATCATACCTCTTGTATTTCTATTACTTGTCCTCACTAGTATCAAAGTGCTTATGATCACATTCATCTTTAAATTACCCTAATGAAGTGAGAAGATAACATAAATTGATTTTCTTAGGTTTCAAATGAACAAGCTACACAAACAAACTCAATAAATTATTACAGTCTGTGTATACACACACATATTATATACATGTATATATATGAGACATGTCCAGAATAAGCAAATCTACAGAGACAGAAATTTGAGTGGTGGTTAACTAGGGCTTAGGAGAATTGAGGGCAAATAGATGGTGATGGATAATGGATATAGGGTTTCTTTTGGAAGTGATGGAAGTACTCTAAAATTGTGGTTATATTTGGAAAATTCTGTGAATATACTAAAAAACTGCATTTTTACTTTAAATGGGTGAATCATAAAGTATATGAATAATATCTCAATAAAACTATTATTAAAAAATTTACATATATAGGCTTATGTGTATATATATGTATTATGTGTATAGGCTTATGTGTGTATATATATATATATATATTCATTGGATTAAAACTTTGATATCCTAACTTACATTCTAATACTTTGTACTACTGGATATCAAAATTAGTGGCAACCAACCAACAAATAACAAAGATGAGGTTATGATACTAAATGACATTTTCCATACATCTTTCATTTAATAGGAAGCATCTATGATATTGTCCATATTAGGCATTGAGCTAGAGAGGTATGCAGATGAAACAGACGTTGTCCTCACTTTCCTCTCCTGATTTTGGTTTCATAATATACAGACTACCACACAACAGGTGTTAAATAATTTCTGAATTGATTTTAATCCTCTTTTCAAGAATAATTAAAAATATTCTTTTCAAGAATAAATAATTAAACATAATACTTTCAAGCACAAGTATTATGTGCTTATAAGAAGAACCAACCTTATTAACTTCAAAATCTTAAAAAGCCTATTTCTTGCTATCGATCATTTATCTGCCTCTCTTCTTTAAAAATGTTATAATTTTCTTATCTTACTATTAATATATTTATTGACTATAGTTTTCTATAGTCAGACTGAATATGAACAAAAATTCAAATTCTGAGTAATAATGGATAATGGATGTAAAATAATGGATGTTTGTAAAGATTATTCAAGGCCACGAGGTACTTTGTGAATCATAAAGAAAGTGCTAAAGGTATAATTATCTAGTTAATTATTATTATTATTAAATTGGTAATCAAAGGAGCTCTCCTAGCTGCAGTATTAAATTAACTAGAAAGCCTTATTCCCCAATTCGGGACAAATATGATTTTTTTATATTTAATTTATAGTATCTTTACTGAAAGAATACCAATAATGTATTTTTCTAGTTTATCCCATTAATAAATATCTATAATTATAATTGTTATAGGATGAAGAAATTCTGAGTAGAAGAAGTAATCTCTTAAGGTGCTCTTTTTTCAAGTTAACATCTTTGAGTCTAAGTGGTATCACTAACTTTATGTAGCCACACATTAGGAGGTGAAATCTATTGAAAAAATAAAGGGACATACGGAATTGGTATTTCATAGCTAAAACCATATGGATCTTAGTATATTGAATGGTAAATTTATTATTACTAAATATTTCAGAGAAGATGCTTAAGCATACCACCTATGTTATGTGACACTAGATTTGGGAAGCATTGTTGAGAAGTGAGGTAAGGTGTGGAAGGTGTTTAATATTGCCAGTCCCATTTCTAAGCATATATTAGGATGATTTAACTTACATATAACAAAAGATTCACCTCAGAGCAGTGCTTTCACTTAATAAAAGTTGGAAATAATGAACCATCCAATATATTACAGGAAAAAAATATCATAGAAGTTGAGGCTTTGGCTCAGCGCCTGTGGCGCAAGTGGCTAAGGCGCCAGCCACATACACCTAAGGTGGTGGGTTCAAATCCAGCCCGGTCCTTCCAAACAACAATGATGACTGCAACCAAAATATAGCCAGGCGTTGTGGTGGGCGCCTGTGGTCCCAGCTACTTGGGAGGCGGAGGAAGGTGACTTGCTTGAGCCCAGGAGTTGGAGGTGGCTGTGAGCTGTGATGCCACAGCACTCTACCCAGGGGGACAGCGTGAGGCTCTGTCTCAAAAAAAGAAAAAAAAAGAAAAGTTGAGGCTTTTAAAAGAAGCCATGAGAAAGGTGAAAAGTTGACATAGGTTGAGGATTAATGCTCTGGATATAAAGGAGTTATCAGGCTTTGATCTTAAAACTGCCAAGAGACACATAATTGCTTCTTCTTTCTTTGAGGTCAGCTAGAAGGCAGAGGGATAACTGGAAGAAGAGAACATAATTGTTAAGTGCATAATTGTCAAAAAAAAATACTAAAATCTCTAAGTTTTGGCTAGGAGTGCATCACAAGTTGCTGGAAAGCAGATAGGTTTTCTGAAATAGCTCATTGAATTCAATTAGACAGTATAAAGGGCTAACAATGTAATAGGTAATTTACAGTAAGATCTTGGTTAATTTAAACTAGGGTAGGTACGGAATAAGGCAGGAAGAAGAAAAACAACTATGGCATACCAAAGAAAAGCAAGAAATGGTCTACAGTTGCATATAATGTTTAGGGATAGACTTAAGCTAATTTATAATAACAACATGGGCAGAGTAGTCAGGCCTGGCATAGCCCTGACTGAGTCTAGACACAATAGAAACAAAAATGAATTAAGAGATGGCATTGCCTTCTCAGTAAAATACTTAACAATTTTACCAGCCACTGACTTCAAATACACCTATAAAGGAATTTATGTTTTTAACCAGTACTTCTCTTTGAGATAAAAATGAGCGAGATGGAATGAGACAATTCCATATGCTCTGCACAATGAAGGGAAAAAAGGGAAAGAAGATGGCGCAGTGATGATACTACATTTTAGACATTTCAAGGTATAGTATTAATAATATTCTCATTTCAGTTTTTATGGAAAAATCTCAGCTTCATGGGTAAAATAAGAAAACTCTTGGGGCAGTGCCTGTGGCTCAAAGGAGTAGGGCCCTGGCCCCATATACCAGAGGTGGTAGGTTCAAACCAAGCCCCAGCCAAAAACTGCAAAAAATAAAAGAAAGAAAGAAAGACAACTATTAGGATAGTTTTACCTGTGAGACTGGAACATATTGTTCACTTAACAAATCTCTCAGTGATTTGAAGGATATTCTAGCGTTTAGAAGAATTAATGAACATGAATGGTAATCAATCACCTTATTTTCTCACCATAGAACCAGGTTCATTAAACATCTGATACTTCTTTGAACTGAGAAGTAGGGAAAGGTTTAGAGATCTCTGATTCTCTTAAAGGATCCTAGGAGGTAAGGCTCTTGGAAGTATTAGTATGACTGTTTATTAAGCCAGAGTATATTCTATGAGCTGTGGCTTGTACCTTAAAAGTAAAGTAATAAGAAAGAACAAAGCCCCTACTGGAATTTCTCAGAAACGTTGGCAAAGAAATACTGTACTTCAGAAAAGAATACCATCTTTTCCAAGAAATGAACATTCTTGCAAAGTGACTAGGCTGAATTTCACAGAGGCTTCTGAAATAGCACCACACAGAATGTAGAACTCAAGAAGAAGAAGAAAAGGAGCCCAATAATATAATTCCTTTGATACATGTTTTAAAATAAAATATTTATAATTATCTAAAGCATAATGTTTCATATGACTGCTGAATAATTATAACATAATAATATTAATAAAAGCTATCAATCTTTGAAAATATGGGCTTCTGCTACAGAGAAGAATGTGCTTTAATGTAGTCAAAGTTCATATTGCCCATAATGTTCCTTCTTCATCCTTTAGGCAGGAAAATGAATTGAATTCTCTTCTCCAGGTGAGTTTGTCTCTTTGACCTGCCATGGCCCAGTGCTCATTTTATCTGGTGATTCATTTGCAATAACTCCAATAGTAGTTGTTCTAACATTTTAATTAAAATATGACCACTACCTCATCCTGATGACAAAAAGGCCTATGAGTCAGTGAGAACTAGTTTTTCAGTGCCTCAGTGAACCCGAAGACCCCTCTAATGACACAGTTCTTACAAAAGAATTTCATTTAGGTTCTAAATAATATATCATTTCAAGATGGGATCATTTTAACTATTAAAGATTAATGTTCAAAAATATAAACTGGATAGAGGATGCCAAGTAATGAACATGTAATTTTCCCAGCTTGATTTTTTTAAAAAAGAAAATTAAATACATTTAAAAAGCAAAGAGTAATGATACAAGATTCAAATTTAGTGTATTATTTGGGATCAGCATACATAGAAATTATAAAAGAAAAAGTATGAAAATTTTCAGAGTGATGAAGAAATTCAAAGTTTTTTAAGCAAGTATACATAGTTATGATCAAAGATAAAGAATAAATTATTACTCCATATTAGTTCAGGAATATCACCATGTATTATAACTTTGTGATTAAATTTTTAACAATACTCCAAACATTTAAATGAAACTTTGAAATGAAGAAAATACAAATATGAGACAAATTAAATTCCACATTAAAGTGAAGTTTTCAGATTGAAGGACTTTATTAGAGCAGTTAACAAATTAATTATTGTATATCTATATCATCTCTTGATAATGGAAAAGTTTGTTATCTTACATAACTATAAATGTTCCTCTATGCAACATCTCTGCATTAAGAAAACAAATACCACACATAGGAGATGAGTTAAAAGGAAACAGATTAGGTAGGAAGAAATCATGGTTGTCTGACATGTAACATCTAACGAAGATAAAGACGAATTAATGAAAGAAAGTGACCAAACCTGAAGCAGACATTCAAATCCTACAATAAAAATTACATTCACTTCATATAAATGAAAAGGACACATCAGAATATTTTTTAATCACTTACACACAAAAAAAATCATATTTGTTCCATTCACAGCTATAAGAGCTACTAGATTATCAAGAGGTGGGGGGGAAGTTTTAAAATTCAAGGTGGAAAAGTATTTAAAATAGCACATATGTTTTTGAGAGGTATTTATCACATCAATTAGTACCCTATGCATTAAATAACAACTATTAATCAGGAAAGATTTCTACATTTACCAGTTCACATTTAAATCTTTTGTCAGTAGAATTTTGTCGGATAAAGTAATATATGCTGCTTGTACAACTTCGGTAATATAAAGGAAACCTAAAGGAAAAACTGCCCATAATCTGCCCCAAATCAACTGGAATATTTCCAGACAGCCTTTTTCTGTGCATGTGAGTATGTATGCATACAAATGTATATTTTTATGCTTAAATATGTTTTTATGTATATGTGTGTAATGGGTATTTTTCCTTTGACATTACAGAGTGAATATTTCCCCCCATGATTAGGCAAACACTGGGTTCAACCACCTTAGTAAAACATCAATGTTGAACACATCACATTTCAGTTCAGGTTGAGGAGTGTGATGGTTACATTACCTTTCCATCATGAAACACCAGTTATTTTTCTTACCTACCCCATTTTGGTACATGGAGTAAACAATTTCTGCACAACTGGTTCTAAATCTTCTCTTGCTGTTTCAGAAGCTGTACAAGTCAAATGAACCAAGTCTGTTTTAAAAAATAATACTTTGAGTTCCTGCTTATTACAAATTTGTTTTATTGATATTTAAGGCACTAAGTTTGTATCATGAGTAACAGAGAGCTGAGTAATTCATGGCTCCTGCCTTCTAAGAGTTTATAATACAGTGAAGGAGGGTATGTAAAAACCTTAACATTGTGCTACATGAGCTAAATAATAGCAAAAATGTGTTAAATGATAGCTAAAAGAAATAATACTAAGGACCAAGAAGTTGTAGTTGATGTTAACTTTATAAAACTATCAGAGTATAAAAGCTTAGAAAACCATTTATTTACAGAAAGGAGCTCAAGTTATCGTTATGATATTCCTAAAGAAGATGAATAAAGAATTGCTAAAGAAAATAATTGTTTAAAAAATGTCTGAATGTCTTTTTTGCCTATATACATCAGACTGAAGATTCTACTTATACACATGCTTTACCAAGACCTTAACAAAAAGTCATTATTACAGCGTTTTTATTAACAACTTTCTGGGAGAAAACTTTGGCTTAATTTGACTCATACATATAACTCAAATGCCCATAGAGTGGCACACATTAAAACAATCTATAATTCCAAATCACTTTTCTTTTGCATTTACTGATTCATGGGGCCTGAATGCTAAAGAGTATTTATATTAGAGAATATTATGCACAAAAAGGTCCTTCAAAGGAGTGAAATATTGCAGCCTAACTCTGTTAGATTTCCTAAAGGCCTATGCACAAATGTGAAGGAAGGATGAAAAGTTTTATGCTTTATAAGTAAGGACTAATTGTACTCCCAAATAAGATAAGTGCTAAAGGTTGCAGAAAGGCTTGCTTGGGGTGTGATAGAATAATAGCAGAAAGAACATATTAGAAAAGAATAAATACTGAGAAGTTCTTCCTCATACTATAGTAGTAGAAAAGTTCATCCACTTCCTGCCTGAGTGTTTATTTTAGACTACTAGAATTTTTTTTAACCCCAGGAAGACAGGTAAAATTTTATTATGGAAGCCAACATCTGAATAAGACTCTCATTATCAAAATTCACTCCACATACAACTAGTCTAAAATATATCTAAGCATAAATTGAGCAAGTCTTAATCACCAAGGAGATTATAGTGGATTACCCCTAAACTCCACTAAAGAAAGCAATATTCTAGGGTGCTTCCTAAATTATTTATGGCCTAATAAATTATCTACCTGATTTAAGCATGTTTTTATACCAATTTAACAATGATTCCTATTGGTTCTGAGATACTGAAGGATATATAGTACTGATTATAGTAGAACCTCAAGTTGACAACTCAAAAAAAAAAAAAAACTACAAGTTGATGACTCAAAAAGAAAACTGTAACAAATTGGTCAACATACAAAGGTGGTGAAAATAAGGAACTAGGCCTAGTGTATTGACACATGCATGTGGTGCATGTTTGGTCTATGAAAATTAGGTCAACTTAAGAATGTGGTCAATGTAGGGAAGTGGTCAACTATTGCAAAAAGCACTTCATACCAATATTATACCTAATTAACTTAAATTTTTCAAATGCTGTGTGACTTGGGTGGAATAGGGTTTAAACTCCCTGGATAATTACTGAAACAGGGTGTGCAATTACAAAGTTCAGAAATGCACATAAGAAAAACTGTCCTAGCCCTTATCCAACAGTCTCACAAAATACCAGTGCTCATGCCAAAGTTCTCAATTTCCCCCTCCTTTCCTGTTCAATTAACGTTTGTTAGGGGAAAAGCAGATGAACACAGATATAAATAATTATTTTAATGCTCGAGTGGCACCTGTGGCTCAGTGAGTAGGGCACCGGCCCCATATACTGAGGGTGTTATGTTCAAACCCGGCCCCTGCCCTGGCCAAACTGCAATAAAAAAATAGCCGAGTGTTGTGATAGGCACCTGTAGTCCTAGCTACTCAGGAGGCTGAGGCAAGAGAATCACCTAATCACCTAAGCCTAAGAGCTGGAGGTGGCTGCGAGCTGTGATGCCACAGCACTCTACCAAGGGCGACAAAGTCAGACTCTGTCTCTAATATATATATATATGTTGTACATAGAACACATCAAACACTGAGACAAGAAGGAGCAATGGATGTTAACAAATGGAAGAACACACCATGCTCATGACTGGGAAGAATCAACATTGTTAAAATGTCTATACTACCCAAATAAATCCCAAGATTTAATACAATTCCATTAAAATACCAATGTCACAGTTTGAAGATCTTGAAATATTGCTCTATGTTTCATATGGAACCAGAAAAATTCCCCAAATAGTGAAAGCAATTCTATGTATAAGAATGTGGAGGCATCACATCACCAGACCTCAGGTTACACCTGAGTCTGTAGTTTATAGTCATCAAAACAGCACGGTACTGGCATAAAAAGAGAGACATAGATTTATAGAACAGAATAGAGAGCATAGAGATGAAACCAGACTCATATAAACAATTTTTCTTTGACATAACAACCAAAATGTAGAGTTGGGAAAAAATCCCTATTGAATAAATGGTGCTGGGAGAATTGCTTAGCCACATGTAAAGATTGACATTAGTCCTACACCTCTTACCATTTACAAAAATTAACTCATGATGGATAAAAGATTTAAACTATAAAAACTCTAGAAGGCAGTGTGAGAAAAACTCTGCATCTTATCAGGTTATTAAAAAAATTCATGAAGTCCCATCAGTAACACAAAAATAAATAGGACCTGATCATGTTAAAGAGCTTCTGCACAGTTAGGACAAAATCAACAAACCAAAGAAGAGATACCCTTCTGAATAGAAGAAGATATTTGTGTGCAACAAATACGATAAAGGGATAATAACCAGAATGTACAATGAACTCAAGCAAAATCAATAGGAAAAGAGCAAACAACTCTATTAAAAACTGGGCAATGAACAGAAGTTTTTCTCATGAAGATAGGTGAATGGCCACCAAATGCACAAAAAATTGCTCATCAGCCCTAATTATCAGAGAAATGTAAGTCAAAACCACTTTGAGATATCACCTAACCCTAGTGAGAACTGCCCTTATTATGTGGCCCCAAAGCAGCAGATGCTGGCATGGGTGCAAAGAAAAGGGAACATTCATACACTGTTGGGGAAACTAGTATAGCCTGAATGAAAAGAAGTACGAAAACTACTCAAAGATCTAAAAGTATACTTTCCATTTGATCTGGCAATCCCATTACTAGGCGCCTGCTCCTCCCCCTCAAAAAAAGTCATTTTACCATAAGGACATTTGCACCAGAATATTTATTGCAGCTCAATTCACAATTTCAAAGATGTGGAAAAAACCTAGTGCCCTTCACCTCAGAAGGTCAATTTAAGATAATGAAGAAAAAAAAGAATTTACTTGTAAAATCAAATCTGTTCTTCATGACAATACTACCATGATAAAAAATAATTTAAAATGTCATATTTACAAAAAGAAAATAGAAAGCAGAAAGAATACTGACAACAACTGTTTTAAATAATTATATAAATTCATATTTGTGAAAGGTATGTAATATTTTCATATGGTCATAAAAGCAGAAAGAATAAAAAAGCCAGTACCTATATAAAATTCTCAATTATTCATTATTGTATATTTTATATATTTTCACATTATACATTAACAAATGTATCATATGATTGATAAATAACAACCTGTAATATCAAATTCCAGAATAAGACATCTAATTAGTCTGATTATACACACAAGTAATTTCAAGATGCCTAAAATAAGTACTGTAAAGAATGTGAATGTGAAAATCAAATGGAAGGGCTGCAAATATAACATTTTTTTCTTATTTACAAGTGATTTTAATATGAAATAAATTTCATATTAAATTCACTTAAAGTGTCAGGCTACAAAATAAATGTACACCAAATCAGTAGCTTTCATATACATGTGTGCCAACAATTGTCAAGCTAAAAATCAAATAAAAGATGTAATAATACCTTTCAGAGTAGCAGGAAAGAAAATAAAATACATAAGAAAACATATATATATATATATATATTTTTTTTTTTTTTTTTTTTTTTTGGCCCGGGCTGTGTTTGAACCCACCACCTCTGGCATATGGGGCTGTCGCCCTACTCCTTTGAGCCTCAGGCACCACCCCCCTAGGAATATGCCTAACAAAGGAGGTGAAAGACCTCTTTAGGGAGAATTATGAAACAATAAGGAAAGAAATTGAAGAGTGTATAAACAGATGGAAAAATATACCATGTTCATGACTCGGGAGAAGCAACATTGTTAAAAGGGCTATACTGCCAAAAGTGATTCACAGATTCAGTACAATTTCCATTAAAATATCAAGGCTATCTTTAGTAGATCTAGAAAAAAATAGTTTTACACTTCATACGAAACCAGAAAAGACCCCAAATAGTCAATGCAACCTTACATAATAAAATCAAAGCAGGTGGCATCACTTTACCAGACTTCAAGTTATGCTACAAGGCTACAGTAAGCTAAACAGTATGGTATTGACACAACCAAAGGATCAGAACAGAGAACCCAGAAATAAAATACTCCTTACATTCAGGGGAAAGAATATGTTCAATGGTGCTTAGAAAACTGGATAGCCATATGTAAAAGACTGAAACAGGATCCTCACCTCCTGCTACTCACATGTATTAACTCATGATGGATAAAAGGCATAAACCTAAAGCAGAAAACTAGAGTCCTAGAAGAAAATGTTGGAAAATCTCTCTAAATAGATATTAACCTCGGCAAAGAATTCATGAAAGGTACCCCAAACAAAATTACAGGAACAGAAAAAAAAATTAATTAATGGGACCTGATCAAATTAAAAAAGATTCTGTACAGAGAAGGACACAATCAAAAGAGCAAATAGGTAACCTGCAGAATAGGAGAAAATACTTGCATGCTATACATCTGATAGAGGACCAATAAAGAGAATATACAAAGAACTCAAGCAAATCAGCTAGAAACAACCAAACAACCTCATTAAAAAGTGGGCAAAATATGTGAACAGAAATTTTTCAAAGGAAGATAAAATAATGGCCAACAAACTCATAAAAAATCATTCACTCTGTGTTGTGTTTTGTCCACTCTGGTTAGATGTGCTTCCTGAAGACAGTGTATGCCTTTTTATCAAGTTAACCAACCTGTGCCTCTTCAGTTGAGAATTCAAGCAATTCTCATTTACTGAGAGAACCTATAAATATGATCATGTTCTGTTCATCTTGTTTTTTTGAGAGTCTATTGCTTAGTTTTATCACATGTGCCATTGTGGGAATAAGGCTTTGTCCTTTAGTTTCTGGGTATTTACTTTAATGGTGGTACATTTTCATGGTCAGTTTTAAGAACGGATCTGAGTAGAGTTGGTCTTGAAGATGCAAATTTCCTCTATGTTTGCTTGTAAGCAAATGATTTGATTTCCCCATTGAATATGAAACATAGTTTAGCAGGGCAGAAAATTATTTTTCTTTTTTTTTTGGAAGGTTAAAGACAGATGACCATTCTTTTCTTGCTTGAAAAGTTTCTGCTGAAAAGTCTGCTTTCACCCCAATGTTTTTCTCCTTGTAGGTAGAATGTTGCTTATGTCTGGATGCTTGCAGAATTTTTTGTTTCATTTTGACTTTGGCCAAGTTAATTACAGTGTGTCTAGGAGATGCTTTGTTTTCATTGAGTTATCCTGGTGTTCTGAAATTATCTAGTATCTGAATTTCTGAGTCTCTTGAAATGCCTGGGAAATTTTCCTCTATAATGTCTTGAAGTAGAGCTTCCAGGCTTTCAAGACTCTCTTCTTCTTCTTTCGGAAGACTTATGATTTTTATGTTCATGTGTTTTGTGTACGCTATATCTCTCTAAGACATAGTCCTGCTTTTGCTTTTTTCTTTTCTGCCTCCTAGAATGCTTGGGCTAGTTCAAAAGTCTTCTCTTTGATTTCTGAAGTTATTTATTCTCCATGTTCTACTCTATTGCTGAGACTCCCCCACTATGTTTCTAAGCTCCTTAAATGCCTGTTTCAATTTCTTAACATCTGCTATATCCTTGCTAATTATGTCCAGATCCTTGGTGACTTTGTATTTAATTTCATGAATCTTCTAAGACCATTTTTTTACTTGTTTTAGGATTCCTTTTTCCATCTTCTTTTGAATTCTGTTCATCTTATTTGTCATCTGTATTCTGAATTGTATTTCTGTCTTTCAACAGTTTCTTTATGGGTGGTATTTTCAGCTGCACCTCCCTTTTAATCTCTTGGGGAAGTCAATTTGCTCTGATTTTTCATGCAGCCAGAGTTCTTCTGCTGATTCCTCCCCATCTACATTTTCAATTTTTTTATATATTTATTACATATTTTAAGCTGGAATATTAGGTTGTCCCTAAACTGTTATTGAGAGATATTCTAGTTGAGGTCTCTTAGGCAGCACCCAGGAGACCTATGGGGCTTAAAAGGCAGAGCCTGTGCTGACAGTGTGCAACACCTATCTGTTGGCAATGGGATCATTCAACTGACTCTGGAGAATTTTGGATGTTGAATCAGGTGGGCCAGTAATGAATGCCCCAATGCACAGAGCTGGGTACACTATCCTTAGAACTGGTCCATGGAAACTGGTGGGCTGAAATGAGATGCAGAGACCCTAGGATATGAAGCTTTGCACTTCCCTTCACTACGGACTGGCAGATCCATAATAGGGAGGCAAACTGTTTCAGCCAGTGTGCCAGCTCTGCCCACCAACTAATTTAAAAAGCTGTAGTTTTTGCCAAAGCCCTGCCCCACAACTGATTCAAGATCCCTTGGCTTTTGCATATGTATGGTGGAGGGAAACGTGCAACCTGCTGTGTGATTTCTGGGATTTACCAGAGTGGAATTGACTAAAGCCAGGTTTACCCCTCTCTAGGCAGGCAGGTGCAAGGCTATGTGCCAAACCTCCGGGGGTTCACACAGGACACAGATACTGGACCAAACCTCTCCACAGGCTGTGGAAGGTTTCCACCTCATGGCAAACAAAGTCAACCAAAATCCCACCTTGCCAATATCACAGATTTCTTCCAAAAATTTCTTCCTGCATAGAGTGGCAGGGTGCAACCAGTCAGTTCACCAGGTCACATGATACAGAGGTTTCTCAGAGTTCCCCCAAGACACATTGGGAGAGCAGGGACTGTTTCCCTTTCCTCCTGTGGCTGTCTGTGGATCCCACTGGTTGCTAGTGACGTAGAGTGTGGCTTCTGTAACCCTTCCTTCTGTGCTTGCTATAGAGGCTGGGTAAGGTAAAAAACTCCTTTGCCTTTTTGGTGCCTGGGGGTGGGACAGCCTTTCCAGGCTGTCTGAGCTAGGCTAGTGCTCTGATTCACTGGCATAGGGAAGTGGGCCTCTCTGGGTGGTAATCTGTTGGGCAACCAAAGAATCACTATTCTGCCAAGAGAGGGGTCTCAGATGAGGATACTCTTAGGTGTAGGAAATCTGGGTATCTTATTCCACATGGTGCTCTCTGTGGGTAAGATAACCTGGTTTTTGCTGCTTGCGGGGAGTTCCCCACTGAGGGAGGGATCCTCTTGCCCTTATATTCCTCTTTGAGCTCCTCTGAGTCTAGTCCTAGTTCACATCTTAACTGTCCTCAGTTCTCTTGTTTGCTCTTTTTCTGCTTCATTCTTATTATTTGTCTCAAGAGGGTGACTGAGTGCCTTAATTTCTTTCTTTTGTGATTAACCCCCCATCCCACAATTTTGACTTGTCTGAGTTAACATCAGTCCAGTTACGTTCTTTTGTATAGGAGCTTTGACAAAAGCAGCCTCTAGTCAACTATAATACCCCCATCTGCATGTCATATAATTCATATCAATTTCATTTTATTATATTTGAGGAGTAAGTATAAGCTACAAATTCTCATTGGTATATATTTTGATTATATTTTATTTCCTCAGGCATAAACTGTGTTCATCAGAGTGGTTGCCATATTTGTCAAGTAATTCTCCCAACAGTAAGGTGGATGACTTTGGTTCATGATTTAATCATTGTGACAACTTCAGTTTTAGCAAAAATGAAGGCACTTGGTTCCATTCATCTGGCCATACTGATTACATTCCTGTCACTTATACAATGGGACCAAACTGTAGATGTGTTTGTCTACTTAAGTAATTATTTTAAGAGAAAATGGTCACAGAAAAACCCAATTGGACTTACTGATGTATAAAATACCAAATTTGAATAGGAGAGGAAGGAAGGTGGTAGACTAGAGACATCTCTGTAATAGCCACTACTCAATCAAAGTTAGACAGGGGAGAGAAGACTCCAGCCACCTCTGGCTGGGGTATCTTGTCCAGAAACACCACTCCAGGGAAACAGTGAAGCAGTAGGGGACTCCAGGAGCCAAAAACGAGGTCAGGAAGTGAGGGTGGCTAGCACAAGAGGAAAGTGCTTGGATATAGTATGGAAGAGACTGGCCAGCCCTCCAGTGGAGGACTAGAGACAGAAAAGAGCTGTCTTTTAGTTTTCTGTTCATGGACTAGGCTGCTCACTGGAGCTGCCTTAAAAGGGCTTGAGTGAATGAGTAAACTCAAACAATGTCTGGTCCTTGCAATTGAATATGAGGAAGGATGGAATGCCTAAATCTTATGCTAGCAGGGCACCACCATTAAGGAAGCTCCCCTTGGGAGAAACATTCCACAAGGTGGTTGTGCACAGCCACTGCTGGTGCACATGTGCTCTGGCAGCCATCCTTGGGGTGAGTTGAATGGTGCCCTCACCCCTGGGAATGCCACATTGTAACCAGGAGGCAACGTTTGGAAGGCCAAAGCGTGCCATCTAAGAATTCTGGCCAGAGCATCAGGATCTAAATTCCATGGGGACTGAATGTTAGTGAAATGATCAAGCCCTGACTGAGGGCAAATAAATTAGGAAGACAAGACCAGTTCTCCTCCGCAACTAAATAGTGGTTTTTGGTATGTATCACAAATGACAAAACCAGTGGCTGTGTTCTCCATCTTCTTCTAACACAACAATGACAGCTGGCATCTAGGCAAAATATTGTAATGTGTAATACACATTATATATATATATATATATATATGCATACACACACTATATATATCTATATATAGTGTATATATAAATATGTATATACATATAAACACAGACACATATATATTTATATTCTTTTCCCATAAATTTCCTTATGGTTGTTTTTGTTTTGTTTAGTTTGGGTATTTTTTTAATATATTTTTACTTTCTTGAATAGCAAGGACTCCTGCATTTCTGATATGGGTTTTCAGCCCTTTCTATACTTTTTGATTTTTAATTTATCTCATTTTATTTCACTTTGGTAGAGATTTTTTCTACTTTTGTCATCTTTTCCACATAAAACAACAACTAAGATATCCTTTTTCACTTCATCTTATGTAATTTTAGTTTTAATTTTCCTTATTTATTTTTATTATTTTTTTTTCTTTTATCTGACATCTTTATTCCATGTCATTTTGTATTAGATTTATGGAAAAGAGCCTCCTGCTGAAGTGCAGGCTGGTGGGTCACAGTATTGGCCTGGTTCAAGGAGAACTTAAGCTCAAGGTCAAGGATGTCTTTCTACTTTGTCCTTTGGAAAGATGGCAGTGGTAGGTCCCCATTGCCACATACTGCAGATTTTTCATATATTTGGCAAAGGTGGGGTCTTATTTTGCCAAGGCTGGTAAGGGGCTCAAGACCTCAAGGGACCCATATACCGTGGCCTTCAAGAGTCATGAAATTGGGAGGAGGGGGCCAAAGCACATTGACAATTACCACCATTTTCCTGTCTCTTTCTCTCTTTTTGTACTTTCTCTCCTTGTTTTGAATTTTTTCCTTTCAATCACCCTTTTTTTTCTTTATCTTTTTATTTCCTTTCTCCCTTCTTGCTCTTTACCTTTCTATTCCTTTTGGCCTCATACCTAATGGCCATTTCAATACCTAATCACAGAGCCAAGGTATTTTTAAGTGAAGGAAGTAGTGAGAGGAAAAAGTAGAGGAAGAAAGTGAACAAGAAGAAATCACACATGAGGAAGAACTAAAAGAAAAATTCTGGCAACATGAAAAACCAGAACAGATCCATCTCCACAAGGAATCATGAGATAGTAACCTCAGAGTATTCTACCTATAAAGAAATAATGGAAATGACACAAAGGTAATTTAAAATAGGGATGGAAAAACCAATGAAATGAATTGATGAGAAAGTGGAAAATAATAAAAAGAAAATCCAAAAATAAAACCAAATAATGGTTGAAAGTTTAGAGGAATATATAAAGGATAGTAAAGCTTAAAGAACTAAAGGAGTCAATCAAGGAAGTTAAAAATAAAGTATTAAGTATCAATAGGAGTTTAGAACATGGAGAAGAAAAGATCTCAGGGGTAGAGGATAAAGCTCTTGAGCTAATTCAGGCAGTTAGACAGGCAGGAAAGAAAAGAGAAAACAAAGCATTCACTTGGGGAATTATGGGACACAAAGCATCCATACATAAATTATAGCTCTTTCTGAAAGGGAGAGAGAACACTGCAAAAGAATAGAAGCCCTACTGGGTAATATTATAAATGAAAATTTACAAATAATTGCCAGTATTCCAAAACATTCCTTTTTAGAGGAATATTGAACTCTGGATCTTCTCAACACAAACAGAGCATCTTTAGTACACAGTAATGAAACTGTCCAAAGTCAAGATTAAAGTGAAAACTTTGCAAGGAGCCAGAAGTAAGTGCCAATTGATCTACAAGGGCAGATCCCAGAGTGACAGCTAAAACTATCCAAGCCAGAAGAGAATGTCCATCTAACTTTAACATTCTTAAACAAAATAATTTTTAGCCAAGAATTCTGTATCCTGTTAAATAAATTTAAAAAAATTAATGGAGAAATCAAATATTTAACTGATACAAAAACACTGAGGAAATCTGCCACAAGTCCAGCTCTGCAGGAAATACTAAGACTTATTCTCTACACTGACCATCACAATGAACCACCTACAAAGTAATGACCCAGAGACTAAATGACAAAACCTAGCTTCGACAATGGTGCAAAGGATAAAACTAAGCAATGGACTTTCACAAAATAAGGTGAACAGAAAGCACCACACTTAAAAATTCTCTCAATAAAGGTAAATTGCTTAAATTCCCCACTGAAGAGACACAGGCTGGCTGACAGAATAAAGAAGTACATGCCATCTATGTTCTGTCTCTGGGAAACGCATTACACCTTGAAGGACAAAACAAGACTCGGGTAAAGGGTTGGAAAATAATATTTCAGGCAAATGGCTATCAGAATAAAGGAAGGATCACTACCTTGTTTTCATATACAAGAATATTTAAAGAAAGTACAGTAAAAAAAAAAAAGGCAAATATGGACACTTCGTACTGGTGAAAGGAACAACAGAATAAAAGGACAATTCATTTCTAGATATTTATGCACCCAACTAAAATGTTCTAAGATCTATGAAATAGACCTTAATTGGTTTGATCAACGTGATATCCTATAACACTATAATAGCATAGGAGTTTAACACTTCTATGACATAATTGGACAGATCATCTAAACAGAAAATAAACAAAGATATAAGGTACTTAAAGGCAACCATAGAACACACACCATACCACTCTTATGCTAAGGAATATACATTCTTCTCATCAGCCCAAAGAACATACTCCAAAATAGAACATATCCTGGGACATAAATCAAATATCAAAAAAATTAAAAGAATTGAAATTACACCTTGTATCTTTTCTACCACTAGGCAATAAAGGCAGAACTCGACTCCAACAAAAATTTTCATCACCAAACAAAGACATGGAAACTACACAATCTTATATTGAGTGACAGTTGGGTCAAGGAAAAGATAAAGGAGGAAATAATTAAATTCTTTAATATAACAACAGTGAAGCTACAAGCTACCAAAACCTGTGGAATACTGTGAAAGCAGTCCTAAGAAAGAAATTTATCTCATTAGATGCCTAGATCCAAAAAACAGAAGAGAGTACATCAATAACCTAATGAATCATCTTAAGAAAATCCAATCCAAAACATAAAAGAAAGAAAAGAAATAACCAAAATTAAATCAGAAATAAATAAAATTGTAAAGAAAATAATAATTCAGAAAATTAATGAAACAAATATTGATTCTTTGAAAATATAAATGAAATCAATAAACCTTGGGCAAGATTAACTAGAAAAATAAAAGTAAAATTTCTAATAACCTCAGTAAGAAACAAAAAAGGAGGAAATGACAAGAGATACAATAGAGATACAAGAGATTATCTATAACTACTACAAGAAATTCTATGCCACAAAATTTGACCAGGTGAAGGAAATGTATCAATACCAAGAATCACATCACCTTCCTAGACTTAACCAGGAAGAAAAAGATCTTTTGCATAAACCAATATCAAGTACTGAAATTGAAGGAACAATAAAAAAGCTTACAACAACAACTACTACGACACCCTGTGACAAATGGCTTCACATCAGAATTCTATCAAGCCTTCAAAAAAGAGCTTATATAAGTACTTGCATAAACTATTCCAAAAAACTAAGAAGGAAGGACTTTTCACAAACACATTCTATTAAGCAAATCACATACTGATCCCAAAATTAGGAAAATACCCAACTAAAAAGGAGAACTACAGACCAATTTCACTAACAAATTTTGATGTAAAAGTACTCAATAAAATCTTGGCTAATAGGTTGCAGCTACACATGTAAGAAATTTTACATCATGATCAAGTAAGATCAAGTAAAGCTTCATCCTAGGGATCCATAAGGCTGCTTTAAAATATACAAATCCATAAATGTAATTCACCATATCAATAGGAGCAAAAACAAAGACCATGTGATCTTCTCAACAGATGTATAAAAAGCATTAGACAAAATTCAGTATCCTCTCCTAATAAGAACATTTAAAGGAATAGGCATAAGTGATACATTTCTTAAACAAATTGAAGCCATCTATGACAAACCCACAGGTAGTATCATACTAAATAGGATAAAACCGAAAGCTTTCCCACTCAGAACTGAACCAGACAAGGACGTCATCTATCACCATTACTGTTCAACATAGTTTTGAAAGTTCTAGGCAATGCAAGCAGGCAAGAGGATATAAAGGGCATCCAAAGGTGGGAAGAGGAGATCAAAATATTAATCCTTGTCAATGATATGATCTTATACTTAGAAAACCCCAGAGATGGGGCAGCATCTGTGGCTCAGTGGGTAGGGTGCCTGCTCCATATACCAAGGGTAGTGGGTTCTAAACCAGCCCTGGCCAAATAGCAACAACAACAACAAATAGCTGGGCACTGTGGCAGGCGCCTGTAGTCAGAGCTACTCGGGAAGCTGAGGAAAGAGAATCACCTGAGCTTAGGAGTTGGAGGTTGCTGTGAGCTGTGTGATGCCATGGCATTCTACCAAGGGTGATAGTGAGAATCTGTCTCTACAATAAAAAAAGAAAGAAAGGAAAAAAAAGAACCCAGAGACTCAACTGTGAGATGCCTACAAATGACAAAGAAATACAGTAATATCTCAGGGCATCAAATCAGTGACTCCAAATCAATAGCTTTTGTATGTGCTGATAACAGCCATGTTGAGAAGACAATCAAGGACATAATTAGCTTCAGGGTAGCTTCTAACAAAATTAAATAACTGGAAATATACCAAATAAAATAGGAGAAGGATCTTTACATAGATAACCATGAAACCCTAAGAAAAGAAATGAAATAGCAAAAGATATTAACAAGAAGATCATACCATGCTCTTCGTTGGGAAGAATCAACATTGCTGAAATGTCTATACTATCCAAAGTAATCTACAGATTGAATGCAGTCCCCAATAAAATGCCAATATCATACATTGAAGAACTGGAAAAAAATAATTCATTTTGTGTGGAATCAGAAAAACTCAATGTAGCCAAGGCAATTCTTTGTAATAAAAACAAAGTGGAGGCATCACTTTACTAGAATTCAGGTTATATTACAATTCCACAGTGATCCAAATAGAATGGTATTGGTACAAAAATAGAGAGATAAAGAGGGAAATAAAGAGAGAAACAAGAAATGAAACCAGTCTCTTATTGCTGCATGATCTTTGATAAACCAAACAAAAGCATACACTGGGGAAAATAATTCCTAATCATTTTTTAATTTTTTTTTACAATGTGCTTTTATATACAATTTGAAATATTTTCATCAAACTGGTTAAAATAGCCTTCATGTCATTTTCTTAGTTATTGTGTTAAGACATTTATATTCTACATTTAATAAGTTTCACATGTACCCTTCTAAGATGCACCATAGATGTGATCCCACCTAATACCCTCCCTCCACCCACGCTCCCCTTTCCTTTCCCCTCCCTTTCCCCATATTCTTGGGCTATAATTAGGTTATAGATTTAATATGAAAGCTATTAATTAGTTTCATAGGACTGAGTACATTGGGTTCCAGCTCCATCCATGTAAACATAAAAGAGGTAAAGTCTCCATCTTTCTTTAAGCCTGCATAATAGTCCATGGTGTACATATACCATAATTTATTGATCTATTCATGGGTTGATGGGCACTCGGGCTTATTCCATGACTTAGCAATTATGAATTGGGCTGAAATAAACATTCTGGTAAAATATCTTTGTTATGGTGTGATTTTTGGTCTTCTGGATATATACCTAGTAGAGGCATTGTAGGATTGAATGGCAGGTCTATTTTTAGTTTTCTAAGTGTTCTCCAAACATCTTTCCAAAAGGAACGTATTAGTTTGCATTCCCACCAGCAGCATAGAAGTGTTCCCTTTTCTCCACATCCATGCCAACATCTCTGGTTTGGGGAGTGATATGGGCTAATCTTACTGGAGTTAGATGATATCTCAAAGTAGTTTTGATTTGTATTTCTCTGATGATTAAAGATGATGAGCATTTTTCCATGTGTCTGTAGGCCATGTGCCTCTCTTCTTTAAGGAGGTTTCTCTTCAACTTCCTTGCCCACCCTGAGATGAGATCATTAGTTCTTTTTTTGCTAATACATTTGAGTTCTCTGTGGATTCTGGTTATTAAGCTTTTGTCAGAGACATAAAGTGCAAATATTTTCTCCCATTCTGAGGGCTGTCTGCTTGCTTTACTTACTGCGTTCTTGTCTGTACAGAAGGTTTTTAGTTTTATCAGATCCCAGTAATATATTTTTGGTATTGCTTCAATTCCTTGGGAGGTCCACCTCATAAAATATTTGCCCAGGCTGATTTCTTCAAGTGTTTTCCCTACACTTTCTTCTAGCATTTGTATAGTTTCATGTCTTAAGTTTAAGTCTTTAATCCAGTGATAGCCTATCTTAGTTAATGGTGAAAGGTGTGAGTCCAGTTTCAGTCTTCTATAGGTCGCCAGCCAATTCACCCAGCACCATTTGTTAAATAGGAAATCTTATCCCCACTCAATGTTTTCAATTGGCTTGTGAATTGTTAAATACTGGTAAGTAGTTGGGTTCATCTCTTGGTTCTCTATTCTGTTCCATACATCTACCTCTCTGTTTTTGTGCCAATACCATGCTGTTTTGATCACTATCGATTTATAGTATAGTCTGAGGTCTGGTAGTGTGATTCCTCCTGCTTTGTCTTTATTTCTGAGTAATGTCTTAGCTAATCAAGTATTTTACTGATTCCATATAAAACAAACTAATTTTTTTGAGATCTTTAAAATATGACAGTGGAGCTTTATTAGGGATTGCATTAAAATTGTATATAAATTGTATATAAATTTAATTGCATATAAATTGCTTTGGGTAGTATGGATATTTTAACAATGTTGATTCTTCCCAGCAATGAGCATGGTATGTTTTTCCATTTGTTAACATTTTCAGCTATTTTTTTCCTTAGAGTTTCATAGTTCCCATTGTAGAGATCTTTCACATCCTTTGTTAGGTAAACTCCAAAATATTTCATCTTCCTTGGCACTACTGTGAATGGAATAGAGCCCTTGACTGTTTTTTTCAGATTGACTATTGTTGGTATATATAAAGCCTACAGATTTCTGAGTGTTAATTTTATAACGTGAGACGCTGCTGTATTCCTTGATCACTTCTAACAGTTTTGTAGTAGAATCCCTGCTCTTTTCCAAAAATACAATCATATCACCTGCAAAGAGTGAAAGTTTGATCTCTTCTGATCCTATATGGATGCCCCTGATCAACTTTTCTTGCCTAATTGCAATGGCTAAAACTTCCATTACAATGTTAAAAAGCAGTGGGGACAATGGGCAACTGGGATAAAAATACACATGCTATGTGCTCTTTAAAGCCAAGAAAGCAGGCAAAAGGCTGTTGTACTCTGTAAGTTCTGTTGAGGCCTAGCTGCCTTGATCAGCATAGCAGGACCTGGATAACAGTGATAAGAACCACTTCAGTGAATTCTGACTGTGTTGTTATTAAGCCTGTAAGGATAAGAGTTAACAGCCCTGCCTGCAGA
This sequence comes from Otolemur garnettii, assembly GCF_000181295.1. NCBI lineage: Eukaryota > Metazoa > Chordata > Mammalia > Primates > Galagidae > Otolemur > Otolemur garnettii. The sequence continues at coordinate 1,982,246 of NW_003852581.1, forward strand.
GACACAGCTCAGAGGTTGATGTATGTAAGAACATACATTGTAAAAGCAAGTGGCTTCCAGGCTTCAGAGAAAAACAGAGTCATTAAGCTTGTTTCTCAGAATTAAAATGAGTAAATGGAAATCTTTAGATCGTACTCCCTGTTTTCTGACCTTTAACTCCGTTTTTAATACAAAGCAGCTGATGCATGTCTATAGGAGATGAAAAACAAAATACATATCTTAAGTTTTCCAGACATACTGTCTCTGTTTTAGATTAAGATAAAGTAAGATAGTGTTCAGTGTAGATTGGATAACCATCCTGCTATATAAGAAGGTGTAAAATAAAGATGATTTGCTACTTGACTACCCGAGCATGTAGTCGTTTCTTGCTATCATACAATTTCAGGTGCAAGCTTACACTCACACCAAAGCTGTCTGCTACTCCGACCAATTTCCAACAAGAGGCACCCATGCCTGGTGCCTGAACTGAGTAGAAATGATTTCCATTTAACTCCATTCAATACCATATTGGCTGTGGGTTTGCTGTAGATGTCCTCTAACAGTTTAAGAAATATCCCTTCTATACCAATTTTCTTAAGTGTTCTGATCATGAAGGGATGCTGGATATTATCAAAAGCTTTCTCTGCATCAATTGAGAGAATCATATAGTCTTTGTTTTTTAATTTGTTTATGTAATGAATTATATTTATAGATGTACATATATTGAACTAGCCTTGATACCCTGGAATAAAACCCACTTGTTCATGGGGTATATTTTGTTTGATGTGTTGCTGGATACTGTTTGTTAGGATCTTGCTGAATATTTTTGCTTCAATATTCATTAGTGATATTGGTCTATAATTTTTTTGTTGTTGTTGTTGGGTCTTTTCCTGGTTTAGGGATCAAGGTGATGTTTGCTTCATAGAATGTGTTGGGTAGTATTCCTTCTTTTTCTATATTTTGGAAAAGGTTGAGTAATATAGGTACTCATTCCTCTTTAAAGGTTTGGTAGAATTCTGACGTGAAGCCATTTGGTCCTGGAATTTTCTTTTTAGGGAGATTTTGTATAGTTGATGCTATTTCAGAAGTTGATATAGGCCTGTTCAAAATTTTCACTTCATTCTGGCTAAGTCATGGAAGGTGGCCTGCTTCCAAGTATTTGTCAATTTCCTTCAGATTTTCATATTTCTGAGAATAAAGTTTCTTGTAATATTCATTAAGGATTTTATGAATTGCTGAGGGGTCTGTTGTTACTTTGTGTTTACTACTTCTGATTGATGAAATCAGAGATTTTACTCTTTTTTTCCTGGTTAGGTTGGCCAAAGGTTATCTATTTTATTGACCTTTTCAAAAAAACAACTTTTTGATTTATTGATCTGTTGTATAATCTTTTAGTTTTCAATTTCATTTAATTCTGCTCTAATTTTGGTTATTTCTTTTCTTCTGCCGGTTTTGAGGTTGGAATATTCTTCCTTTTCCAGTTTATTGAGATGTCCCCTTAAGTTGTTAACATCCCCTCTTTCTGTTCTCTTGAGAAAGGCTTGCAGTGCTATAAATTTCCCTCGTAGGACTGCCTTTGCAGTATCCCAGAGGTTCTGATAATTCGTGTCTTCATTATTGTTTTCTTCCAAAAATTTGGTAATTTCTTCTTAATCTTGTCTCTGACCTAAATATCATTCAGCATAAGGTTATTTAGCTTCCATGTTTTTGTATGAGTCTGCAGATTCCTGTTGTTACTGAGTTCAACTTTTATTCCATCATGGTCTGAAAAGACGCAAGGAATAATTTCTATTCTTTTAAAATTGCTGAGGGTAGACTTGTGAACTAAGATGTGGTCGATTTTGGAGGATAATGTATGGGTTGATGAGAAGAATTTGTATTCAGTTTTGTTAGGATGAAATGTTCTGTAGATGTCTGTTAAATCCAGATGTTGGATGGTTAAGTTTAAATCTAAAATTTCTTCAAATTAGCTTCTTATTGGAGGATCTATCCAACACTGTGAAAGGAGTGTTAAAATCTTTGACTACTAGGGAGCTAGAGGAATTCAAGTTGCCCAAGCCTCTTAAAGTGTATCTTATAAATTGAGGCACATTCTGGTTGGGTACAAAAATATTAATAATTGAAACATCATCATATTGAATATTACCCTTAAGAAATATGAAATGACCATCCTTGTCCTTACTTTCTTTTGTTGGTTTAAATCCTATTGTATTTGTGAAAAAAATTGCAACACCTGCTTTTTTCTGCTTTCCATTTGCCTGGAATATAGATGACCAAACCTTTACCCTGAGTCTATATTTATATTTTGAGGTAAGATGAGATTCTTGTATGTAGCAGATATCTGGCCTGAGATTTTGTATCGAGTCAGACAGACTGTGACTCTTTAGAGGACAGTTTGAGCCATTCACATTAATTGAGAACATTGATAAGCCTGGTAAAGTTTTGGGTACTGAGTTTTTCAAAAGTCCAGTGGACAATCCTTTCACCACTGTTGGAAGTTGGAATTTGATCAAAAGTTTCTGAATTAGTTTATTGTTGTGGTGAAGGATTGTGCTGTTCATTATGGAGGATAGATCTGAGAATATCCTGGAGAGCTGGTTTAGTTATGGTAAATATTTTCAACATGTGAATGTCATTAAAGTATTTAATTTCTCCATCATAAATGAAACTCAGTTTCTCTGGATATGGATCCTGGGTTGAAAGTTGTTTTGTTTTAGGAGATTAAAAGTCAATGACCACCCTCTTCTAGCTGGAAAGTTTTCAGCAGAGAGATCTCCTGTCATTCTCATATTTTTCCTCTTGTAGGTTATGGTTTTCTTATGTCTGGATGGTTTCAGAATTTTCTCCTATATATTAATTTTAGTGAAGTTAATTGTGATGTGCCTGGGAGATGTCTAATTCAGGTTGAATTGTGCTAGGGTTCTGAAACTGTCTGCTATTTGAATCTCTTGGCATGTCTGGAAAGTTCTTTTTCACAATCTCATGAAGAAGAACCTCTTTGCTTTGCAAAGCAACTTCATCATCTTTAGGGATTCCTATCAGGTGAGTATCAATTTTCTTCTAATTATCCCAGAGGTCTGTGAGAGAATGATCCATTTTTGCTCTCCTTTCTCTTCCTCTTTGAGAATTTAGGAGCATTCAAAAGCTTTGTCTTCAATGTCAGAAATCCTTTCTTCTGCTTGCTCCACTCTGTTACTGAGGAATTCTACTGTATTTCTCAGATCTTTGAGGGCTGCAAAGTCTTCTCCAAATGTGTCAAAATCTTTGGTGATTTTATCCTTGAATGCACTGAATTCTTGAGACAACATTTGAAATGTTCCTTGAATTTTTAATTCCATCTTTCCCTCTATTCCATTAATCTTATTTTCAATCCAAATTCTGAATATGATTTCTGACATCTCATCCATCTGTTTATGAATAGTATCTTCAGTTGTGTCTGACATATTCTTCCTTGGGGTGGTTGATCTGCTGTGCTTATTCATGTTCCTGGAGTTTTTCTGCTGATTCTGCCCCATGATGATTTTACATTGTTTGGCTAGATGAGCAGATAAGGAGAAGTTTGTTGGGGGTCTCCAGGAGTAGTGATTAACCAGTCCTTTTCCCCAAAACTGGTACTGGTGTCTATACCTTTTCCCTTGGAGTTTTGCCTAGGACCCATACAGTGCTATGGCCTGAGAAATTGTGGGCCTCTTTGGTGTGGTGGTAAGTGGCACTTTCTTTTTTCGGCTGTCATCTGTCCTACCCTAGTGAATCAGTTACTCTGTGTTGAAGTCTCAGCTGTGGACAAATACTAGCAATTAAGTCACCCTTCCCCCCCATAGGCAACAATTGGAAAAGTAAATTCAAACCTTCCCACAACCACACACACAGAGTATCACTTTGGATAGTCCTTGGGTGATTTGCTGAGTTCAAGAGGTCAAAATCAATTGCCCCAGTTAGCACCAGTCTTAGGTGGGAGAATTCAAAAGTTGTCCACAAACTAGATAGCAGGGGTCTGCTGGCAGCTCAAGTATCACTCACTCCAGTGCTCCATGAAGTCAGAAGTACCCACCCAGCAAATAAATTAGTCTGGGAAGGTTGATGCCTCCTTTGCCACCTTGCACCTCTGTCACACCCAGTCACTAGTAACCCCACAGGGGTTCCCTCACCCAGTTCCCTCCAATGAGCAGATACTTCAGAGGTTTGCACCTGCCTGAGTCAGAGGGAGATCTATGTCTCCTTAACCAGGCTGCTGCTCTCTGCCACTATCTGGCAGGGGGAGGTAGGGCTTGACAACCTTGGTTGCTTAATGTAGGCTGGGCCAGTTCACTCAGTTCCAGCCCTGCCCCTGAATGATGTCCAGTCTTGGGGCAGGTGCAGTTAGAGCTCACACTCATCTGTAAGTTCCAGCCTCTCCCTGCCCACCTTTGTCTAAACTATGATCCCCTGAGGGCAGGGTGCGTCTTAGGCTTAATAAAGCAGTCCTCTGGCTCAGCTCCACCCGGGGAGTCTGTGTCTCTGCGCACATGTATTCTAGTGTCTGTGCTCTGCCCAGGCCAGTACCGGCATAGCCTTTACTCATGGGGCCTGCATTTCTGTCCCAGTGCTGTTCTGCCAGTGGCTGCCACCTGAGAAAATCCCTGGCTTCCTCTGATTGCCTAGAGAGACAGGGAGTGTCTCTCAGGAATATCCCCAGAGGGGATAGGGATAGGGCATATGCCCTATTGTTCCCACCACTGTGGCTGCTGCTTTGTGCCTCAGGGCACTGAAGTTGTCCCATGAAACTCCTTTTTCAGTGACGCAGAGGAAAGCACTGCTAGACAAAATGAAAAGAAAAGAGGAGCTGAGGCTCTGTTGGGCATACAGCTGACACCCAGTTTATTGAGCTCCTTATAAACTTATCTAGTAAAGGTTAAAAATAGCAAAAAGAAGCAAAACAAGGTGAGATGTTAAAACTGCCATTAAAAACTCCAAATCAGCACAAAACTACTGCTGAGCACAAGCACAGTTAAAAAAGGCATTTTTACTTCAGACTTAATCACAAAAGTGCCAGGATTTCTGTTCCTGTTTGTCCATTTCCTTTAAGCTAAAACTGACTACTGTCGTGTAAGTGTAGGAGAGGGACAGGACACAGCAGCTCACTGCCTCAGCAACTGTCATCTCTAGCCACAACCTGGCAAAACCCACTAGCAATCTTATCTTTAAACATGTGACTGTCTACTTTTAGGTAGATCTAAACATATTCTCAGAATAAGAAGCTTAGAGTCACATCCCTCAGGGAGAACTTAAGAATAAACTACCATGCTTAGGTATTTGGGGCTGTATCCCTTCAGAGCACCGCTGCTCCTGTGTGGTTCCCTCTCAGTTAACCGTCTTATCCTTACTCTGCAGAATCAGCACAGACCAGCAAAAGCCCTGGGCCTGTCCACACCTCTCAAGAAAAGGCCCAAGAATCTGAACTCCTTGTGGGACAGGCTTTCAGACCTCGGGGTGAAATTGGAGGGGAGTTCGGAATTGCAGGTAGAGAATATATACAGTTGTATACAGTTTTATGCCTGGCAGGAGAGTGCCATGGCACCCTAGTAGGGGAAGAAGGTCCTGTTTTTACAGGGTCTCTCCTGTGGAACAAAATGGGAGGATGTTTAAACTCTGCTTGGTGGTTTGTATGGAGTACACTGTGAGCACTTCTCAGGGGGGAGGGGAGTCCCTTCCTCTTGGCGATGGATTTTCTACCTTTTGTTTGTATCCAGCTCACCTCAGCAGGGTTGATGTGCATTCTTCAACCTTCTCTTTTGGCTTAGCTCCAAACATCAGCTTACTTGCTGGACTTCTGTCCTTTAACTCTCCTCCTGGATGGGAGCCTCTGTGGAAAGCTGGCTCCAGTCGGACATCTTGCCTCTGCCCCCCTAAGAATTCTTAATCAATAAATTGTGTTGGGAGTCCTGGATAACCGCATGTAAAGCATTGAAACTGGATCCACATATTTCACCTATTACAGAAAAGGACTAAGATGCATAAAAGGTTTAAATTTAGGACCTGAAATGATAAAAATTCTAGAAGAAAGTGTGGGGAAAAGTTTTGAGAATGTTGAACTGGGGAAAGGTTTTATGAAGAAGACTTGTATGGCAATCACAGCAACAACAAAAATAAACAAGATTTAATTAAACTGAAAATCTTCTGCACAGCTAAGGACACAACCAGTAAAACAAATAAACAACATACAATGATATTTGTATGTTACAAATCTGACAAAGGCTTGATTATCAGAATCTACAGAGAACTCAAACTAATCACTAAAAAAGAGCAAATAATCCCATATGTCACTGGGCAAAAGACCTGAACAGAACTTTCTCTTAAGAAGACAGATGAATGGATAATAAACATAAGAAAAAAATGCTCATCATCCCTAATCACCAGAGAAATACAAATCAAAACCACCCTGAGATATCACTTAAGCCCAATGAGAATAGCACATATCACAAAGACTCAAAGCTACAGATGCTGATGTGGTTGTGGAGAGAAGGGGACACTTTTAAATTGCTAGTGGGACTGCAAACTAATACAATCTCTTTGGAAGGAACTATGGAAAACCCTCAAAGAACTCAAAATAGACCTCCCATTTGATACTGCAATCCTGTTACTAGGCATCTACCCAGAAGAAAAAAAAAAATCCTTCTATCATAAGGACATTTGCACTAGACTGTTTACTGAAACTCAATTTACAATTGCCAAAATGTGGAAAAGGCCTAAATGCCAACCAATCTAGGAATGGATTAACTAGCTGTGGTATATGTATACCACGGAGTAGTATGCAACTGTTAAAAAGATGGAGACTTCACATCTTTTGTATAAAACTGTATAGAAGTAGAACACATTATTCTTAGCAAAGCATCTCAAAAATGGAGAAGCAAGAATCCTATGTACTCAATTCTTTTATCTGACCTACCCACTCCCTTCCTGACTCCTGCCTACCTCCTTCATCCCAGGCCATACTTGTGATCTATTCTTCATATGAAAGTGTAAGTAATTGTAAGTTGGTTCCATAATAGTACTGAGTACATTGGATATTTTTTCTTCCATTCTTGAGATAATTTACTAAATAGGATATAATCAGCTCCATCCATGTACATGTAAAAGAGGTAAAGTCTCCATATTTTATTAAGTCTGCCTAATATTCCATGGTGTGTATATATATATATATATATATGTATCACAATTTATTAATCCATTCATGGATTGATGGGCACTTGGGCTTCTTCCATGACTTGGCTATTATGAATTGAGTTGCAATGAACAATCTGGTGCAAATATCTTTGTTATAAAGTGATTTTTGGTCTTTTGGATATACAGATAGTAGAGGAATTGGAGGGTCAAAAGTCAGGTCTACTTTTAGATCCCTGAGTATACTCCATACTTATTTCCAAAAGGGACGTGTTAGCTTGCATTCCCACCAACAGTGTATAAGTGTTCCCTTTTCTCCACATCCACACCAACATTGGTAGTTGTGGGATTTTGTTATGTGAGCCAGTCTTACAAGAGTTAGATGATATCTCAAAGTGGTTTTGATTTGCATTTCTCTGATGATTAAAGATGACAAACATTTTTTCATGTGTCTGTATGTCATGTGCCTAATGTCTTCAGAGAAGCTTCTGTTCAAATCCCTTGCCCACAATGAAATGGGATTAATTGCTATTTTTTTTTTTTTACAGTTTTTGGCCAGGGCCAGGTTTGAACCCACCACCTCCAGTATATTGGGTTGCGCCCTACTCCTTTGAGCCACAGGTACTACTCAAAGGAAAGAGCACTGTTTTTTTTTTTCCAAGGCTAGGTTTGAACCCACCACCTCCGGCATATGGGACCAGTGCCCTACTCCTTGAGCCACAGGCACTGCCCTAATTTTTATTTTTTAATTAATAAGATTGAATTCTCTGTGGATTCTGATATCAAACCTTTGTCAGAAGCATGACCTGCAAATATCCTCTCCCATTCTGAGGGCTGTCTGCTTGCTTTACTTACTGTGTTCTTGGTTGTGCAGAGACTTTTTAGTTTGATCAGATCCCAATAATGTATTTTTGGTGTTCTGTCAATTGCCTGGGGGTTCTTCCTCATAAAATATTTTCCCAGGCAAATTTCTTCAAGTGTTTGTCCTGCACTGTCTCTAGGAATCTTTATAGTTTCATGTCTTAAGTTTAAATATTTTATACAGTGAGAATCAATTTGTGTTAATGGTGAGAGGTCTGGGTCCAGTTTCAGTCTTCTACAAGTCACCAGTCAATTCAACCAGCACCATTTGTTAAATAGGAAATCTTTTCCCCAATTTACATTTTCAAAAGGCTTATCAAAGATCAAATGATGATAAGTATCTGGGTTCATCTTTTGGTTCTCAATTCTGTTCCATGCATCTACCTCTATTTTTGTGGCAGTACCATGCTGTTTTGATCACTATAGATTTATATTATAGTTTGAAGTCAGGTAGTGTGATTTCTCCTGATTTGTTTATATTTCTGAGTAATGTCTTGGCTATTCAAGTTTTTTTCTGGTTCCATATAAAATGAAGTCCTATTTTTTCCAGATCTTAAAAGAATGATGGTGGCACTTTGATAGAGATCTTTCATGTTCTTTGTTTGGTACATTCCCAGATATTTCATCTTTGATGCTACTGTAAAAAGGATAGAGTTCTTGACTGTTTTTTCACCTTGAGTGTTGTTGGCACATATAAAAGCTACTGATTTCTATGTATTGATTTTGTATCCTGAGATGCTGCTGTAGTCCTCATCACTTCTAAGCTATTTGTAGTAGAGTCTCTGGGGTTTTCCAGGTATAAGATATCAGTGAAGAGTAAAAGTTTGATCTTCTCTGACTATATTTGTATACCCTTGGTTGCCTTCTCTTGCCTGATTGCGGTGGTGGCTAAGAATTCCATTACAATGTTAAAAAGCAGTGGAGGCAATGGGCAACCTTGGCTGGTTCCTGATTTGAGTGGTAATGTTTTCACTTTTACTCTATTCAATATGATATTGGCTGTGGGTTTGCTGTAGATGGCCTCTCAGTTTAAGAAAATTCTCTTCTATATCTATTTTCTTAAGTGTTCTGATCATGAAAGGATGCTGGATGTTGTCAAAAGCTTTTTCTCCATCAATTGAGAGAATCATATGGTCTTTGTTTTTCAGTGTTTATGTGATATATTATATTTATAGTTATATATATATTGAACCACCCTTGATACTCTGGAATGAAAACCAGTTGCTCATGATGTATAATTCATTTGATATGTTGCTGGATTCTGTTTGCTAGGATTTTAAGGAATATTTTTGCATCTATGTTCATTAAAGATATTTGTCTATAATTTTCTTTTCCTGTTGTGTCTTTTCCAGGATTGGGGATCAGGGTGATGTTTGCTTCATAGAATGTGTTGGGAAGTATTCCTTCTTTTTTGATGTTTTGGAAATGCAAATGTTGAATGGTTAAGTTTAAGTCTAAAATTTCTTTGCTTAGCTTTTTATTGGAGGATCTATCCACCACTGCCAAAAGGGTGTTAAAAATCTCTGACTACTATGGTGCTGGAGGAAATGAGATTGCTCATGCCTGTTAGAGTCTCTCTGATAAACTGAGGCACATTCTGGTTGGGTGCATAAATGTTGATAATTGAAATCTCATCATATTCAGTGTTGCCCTTAACAAAAATGAAGTGACCATCCTTATCTTTCCTTACTTTTGTTGGTTTAAAACCTATTGTAATTGCAAATAAAATTGCAACATCTGCTTTTTCCTGATTTCCATTTTCCTGAATTATAGATGACTATCCCATCACCCTGAGTCTACATTTATCTTTTAAGGTAAAGTGAGATTCTAGAATACAGCAGATATCTGGTCTGAGTTTTTGTATCCAGTCAGTCAGTCTATGCCTCTTTAGAGGACAATTTGAGCCATTCACATTAGTTGAGAATATTGATAAGCCTGGTAAATTTTGGGTATCAAGTTTTTCGAAAGTCCAGTGGACATTTTTAATCCTTTCACCACTGTGGAAGTTGGAATTTAATCAAAAGTTTCTGAGTGAGTTTACTTTTGTGGTGGAGAATTGTGCTGTCCATTATGGAGGATAGGTCTGAGAATATCTTGGACAGCAGGTTCAGTTATGGCAAAATTCTTCAACATGTGAATGTCATTAAAGTATTTAATTTCTCCATCATAGATGAAACTCAATTTAGCTGGATACAGAATTCTGGGTTGAAAGTTATTTTGTTTAAGGAGATTAAAGGTTGATGACCACCCTCTTCTAGCTTGAATTGTTTCAGCAGATAGTTCTGCAGTCATTATAATGTTCTTCCCCTTGTGGATTACAGTTTTCTTACATCTTGCAACTTGTAGAATTTTCTTCTTCATATTAACTTTGGTGAAGCTAATTATAATGTGTCTATGAGAATTTTTATTTGGTTTGAGTTGAGCCAGTGTTCTGAATCTGTCTGCTATCTGAATTTCAAAATCTCTTGGCATGTCTGGAAAATACTCTTTGATTATTTCATGAAGTAAAGCTTCTGTGTCATTCACAGAAACCTCATTATCTTCAGGTATTCCTATAAGGCAAGTATTAGATCTCTTTGAATTATCCCAGAGCTCTCTAAGAGAATGATCCGTTTTTTTTCTCCACTTTTTTATCTCTTTGTGTATTTTGGAGCATTGAAAAGCTTTGTCTTCAATGTCAGAGATTCTTTCTTATGTCTGGTCCATTTTGTTACTGAGGAATTGTACTGTATTTGTCAGATCTTTGAGGGCTACAAGTTCTTGCCTCAATGTGTGAAAATCTTTGGTGATTTTGTCTTTGAATTCATTGAATTCTTGAGACACCTTTAGAATTACTCCTTGAATTCTAATTCCAACTTTACCTCCATTCTGTTGATCTTATTTGTTATTCAAATTCTGAACTCTATTTCTGACATCCCAGCCAATTGTTTATGAATGGGATCTTGTGCTGTGTCTGCCATATCATTCCTTGGGCATGTTGATCTACTCTGATTATTCATGTTTCCAGTTTTCCCACTGATATTCCCTCATGATTGTTTTTCATCATTGGCTAGATGGGCAAGAAAGGTGAAATTGGGTAGAGAGTTCCTGGATATGTGCTTAATCAGCCCTTTGTCAAGGATCTGGAACTGGTGAATGCAGCTTTTTCCCCTATAGCTTTGCAAAGGCCCCGTACGGTATTACAGTCTGACACTGAGGAAACCTGCTTGGTGTGGTGGGGTTAGGTAGCCCTGTCTTGTATTCATCTGGCTCTTGTCCAATCCTAGTGGATCAATGACTCTAGTGAAGTCTTAGCTGTGGAGAAATACAAGCAACTAAGACACTCCACCCCCCATGGACAACAACTGGAAGAGGCAAATCAACCTTTCCTGTTATCACACAACCAGGGTACCTGAGGGTGAACTCCTTTAGGAGTTCCAAACCAATTGACCCAGTCAGTATGAACTCTCAAGTGAGAGCAGGTCTCCAGCTTGAAAGTTCTCCAGCAACTAGATGGCAGAGGTCTACTGGCTGCTCAAAGTTGGCTCACTCTGGTGCTCTGTGGAGTCAGAAAGTCCTGCCTGACAGAGGGAGCAGAATAGCAAAGTTGGACCAGGGGGCTGAGTCTCTTTCTCCACCTTCCTCCTCTTTCATGCCCAGTCACTGGTGACACCACATGGCTGAGGTCCTGCTCCCTCCAATAAACAGATGTGCTGGGGCTTTGTGCCTGTCAGAGTCAAAGGAAGGTCAATGCCCCTGCAGCCTGGCCACTACCCTCTGCCACCAGCTGGCTGGGGGAGCTGAGGCCTGTCTGCCTTGGGTACTCAATAGCCACTGGCCAGTGTTCTACTTGAACTCAGTCTAATCCTGAGGATAACAAGTCATCAAATGCTTTTCTCCCTCAGCCACCTCGCCTTTGCCCCAGCCATGCTCCAACACCAGTATCCCTATCGAGAGAGTTCTGGTTTCCTCTGGCAGTCCTCAGAGTTGGGACAGTATCTCTCCAAGAGTAGACACTGGCAGGATCACTCTATTTTTGCTGAATCTTTAGGGGAAGTGACCCTGTGCAGCTCCCAGGCAACTGCCACAGCCAGGGAGTTCTGGCTGTAGGAGCAGCTCCGGTAGCATGGGGCACATGGATCCAGTAGCAGGGCAGGGATGCTGCACATGGTTCTGGCAGTGCCTGGTGCCCAGTGACTTCAGCAAGGAGAATGCTCGGCTTACGACTCTGGCTGGGTGAGGTGTGGTGCAGAGGCTCCTGCAGGGTGGAGGGCGGGGTCTGGGATGCAAGGCTCTGGAGTGGCATGGTGGGGGGCACAGGATGCTTGGTCCGGCAGGGCAGGGGACACTGCTCAAGAGCCTCCTCCTGTACTCTTTGCAGGGGTTAGGCTTCTGGTTCATCAGGCAAGGGGAGGCCATAGACTGGAAGTTGAGAATGGCAGGGAAAGCATTAGATCAATTTTTCTGCCTGGCAAGAGAGTACTCAGGGTCACAACAGGGTCCCTCTGGGGGAAGTAGACCCCACTTCCTACAGCTTTCACCTGTGTGGTGAGCCAAGAGGTCCTCAGTTCACTGCTTGCCTGTAGAAAACCTACAGGTACAAATGAAGAGAAAAAGAAAAAAAAATCAATTTTCCTAGAGGAGGGTATGGACATTTTTCTTTCGGGATGAATTTTGTACCTGATGTTTGCTTTCTTGGAGTCACAGTTTGCCTCATTAAAGGAGACTTGCATTTATCACTCTTTTCTTTTGGCTCAGCTCCTAGTCTTCAGCTTAATTAGATACATTCTGGACATTATCCTTCCCTCTGGATGGGAGCTTCTGTCAGAGGCTGGCTCCAGTGGGCCATATTTCACCTCCCTCCAGCAATTTCATTCTTAATCTCATCTATGATCCAGGTATCACTGAGCATAAGTTTGTTCAGTTTTCATTACTTTGTATGTGTATGCAGATACCTGTTATTGGTGAGTTCAACATTTATTGTGTGATGATCTGAGAAAATACAAGGAATAATTTCTATATTTTTAAATTTGCTGAGGTTAGACTTGTGACCTAAGATGTGATCAATTTTGGAGTATATTCCATGGAATGATGAGAAGAAAGTGTATTTAGTTTTCTTAGGATGAAATGTTCTGTAAATATGTGTTAAATCCAATGGTTGAATGGTTAAGTTTACATATAAAATTTCTTTGCTTAGTTTCTTATTGGAGAATCTGTCCAACACTGCCAAAGGGGTGTTAAAATCTCCAACTGTCATGATGTTGGAAGATATTAAATTGCTCATGTCTGTTAGGGTTACCCTTATAAATTGAGGAGCATTCTGGTTGGATGCATAAATGTAATAATTGACATCTTATCATGTAGAGTGTTTCTCTTAACAAATATGAAGTGACCATCCTTGTCTTTACTTACTTTTGTTGGTTTAAAGCCTAATGTATCTGCAAAAAAAATTGCCACCCCTGCTTTTTTCTTGTTTCCATTTGTGCAGATTACAGATGTCCATCACTTCACCCTGAGCCTATATTTATCCTTTAATATAAGATACATTCTTGTATGCAGAAGATATCTGGCCTGAGTTTTTGTATCAAGTCAGCTAACCTGTACCTCTTAAGTGGACAATTTCAGCTGTTCACATTAATTGAGAGTATTGATAAGCATGGTAATATTTTGGGTGTCACTTTTTTTCAAAAGTCCAGTGGACATTTTAAATCTTTTCACCACTGTGGAAATTGAGTTTTAGTCAAGAATTTCAGAGTTCACTTTAGTGGTAGAGTATTGTGCCGGTCATTATGGAGGATGGATCTAAGAATTTCCTGGAGAGCTGGTTCGGTTATGGCAAATTTCTTCAAGTTTGTTTGTCTTTAACATATTTAACTTCCCTGTCATAAATGAGGCTCAATTTAGCTGGACACACAATCCTGGGTTGAAAGTGGTTTTGTTTTGGGATATTGAAAGTCAACAATCATCCTCTTCTGGATTGAAAAGTTTGAGCAGAGAGATTTGCAGTCATTCTATATTCTTCCCCTTATAGGTTATGATTTCCTTATATCTGGCTGCTTGCAGGATTTTCTCCCTCATATTAACTTTGGCAAAGTTAATTACAATGTGTCTAGAAGATGCTTTGGGTTGAGTCATGCTCAAGTTGTGAAACTGTCTGCTATCTGAATTTCAGTATCTCTTACCATGCTTGGGAAGTTCTCCTTAATTATCTGTGGGAGTAGGGTATCTGTGCCTTTTGGATCATCCTCTTCTCCTTCAGGGATTCCTATAGGGTGAATGTTTGCTCTTTTGGAGTGATTTCACAGTTCTCTCAGGGAGTGATCTGTTTTTGGTCTCCACTTCTCTTCCTCTTTTAGAGTTTGGGAGCATTCAAAAACTTTGTCTTAAATATCAGAGATCCTTTCTTCTCCCTGCTCCATTCTGTTACTGAGGGATTTTACTGTATTTCTCAGATCTGAGGGCTGCAGGTTCTTGCCTCAAAGAATGTGGCAATGTGTCAAAATCTTTGGTTATATTGTCTTTGAATTCATTGAATTCTTGAGAGGACTTTTGAATTGTTCCTTGAATTTCTAATTCCACCTTTACCTCCATTCTGTGAATCTTATTTGCAATCCAAATTCTGTTTGTTTGTTTGTTTTTTTGTTTTTTTGTAGAGACAGAGTCTCACTTTTTCACCCTCGGTAGAGTGCAGCGGAGTTGCTCCAGCAACCTCCAACTCCTGGGCTTAGGCGATTCTTCTGCCTCAGCCTCCCAAGTAGCTGGGACTACAGGCGCCCGCCACAACGCCCGGCTATTTTTTGTTGCAGTTTAGCCGGGGCTGGGCTTGAACCCGCCACCCTCGGTATATGGGGCCGGCGCCTTACTCACTGAGCCACAGGCGCCTCCCTGCAATCCAAATTCTGAATTTGATTTCTGACATCTCAGCCATTTGTTTATGAATGAGATCTTCTGTTGTGTCTCTTTTGTCATTCCTTGGGGCAGTTGATATACTCTGATTATTCATGTTGTCAGGGTTTTTTCGCTGATTCCACCCCATGATTATTTTTCACCATTTGGCTAGTGAAACTGGTAAGGTGAAATTGAATTGAGGGTTCCTGGAGTTGTAATTAACCAGCCCTTTACCAAAGAACCGGTACTGGTGATTGTGGCTTTTACTCTACAGCTTTAGAGAGATCCCATTCAGTACTATAGCCTAAAACTCTGGGAAGTTGCTTGGTGTGGTGTGGTTAGATGGCTCTGGCCTGAATTCAGCTAGTTTCTTTCCAATCTTAGTGAATCAGTGGGTTTGGTCTAAAATCTCAGCTATGGAGACATATAAGTGACTAAAACACCCCCCACACACACACACAAGCGACAGCTGGAAGAGGAGAATCCCACACTCCCAAAATAACACAACTAGAATACAACCTTGGTGGGTCTCTGGGTGATCATTCCAGTTCAAGAGTTCCAAACCAATTGTCCCAGTCAACACAAACAACTATAAGATGGGAAAATTCTAAAGGTCTACAGTGTCTAGGCAACGGGGGTCCACTGGAAGCTCCAGTGGAACTCACTCTGATGCTCTGTGGATTCAGAAAGGCCTGCCCAGCAAAATAGTTCAGGGGGACTAGTGCCTTCTTCCTCACCTTGCACCTCTGTCACACCCAGGCACTGGTAGCCCCACGGGACTGTGGCCAAGTTCCCTCCAATGTGCAAATGTGCCAGGGATTTGGGCCTACCAGAGTCAGACAGAAGTCAATGCTTTGTTGACCAAGTGACCACACTCTGCCACCAGTTGGCTGGGAGATTTGAAGTCTGATTACCTCAAATACTCAATGGAAACTGGGGAGTGTTACACCTGAACTCACTGTAAACCAGAAGTTAACAAAGCAGCAAATGTTTTTTTTGCTCTCAGAGACTGTGTCTCCCCTTCTGATGCTCTGCTCCTCTGGTATCCCTGCAATGAGAAATCTAGCTCCTTCTGGCAGTCCACAGAATTGGGGAGGTGTCTCTCCAAAATTTGACCCTGGTGGGATCACTCTATTAATGCTGCTGCTATGTGGGAGATATCTCCACTTGGGCTCCCATGTCTCAGAGGTTTCTGAGCCTCCCCACATTGCATGGAGATCCAAGCCTCTGCCCACCTCTGAGTTGCTCTTTCTCAGAGCGAAGCCAGACACCTTCCCCCCTGTGCCTTTCTTCACTATCACTATATTCACAGTTACAGTGTAGCTGCTGTACCTCAGACCATGCAATATTTAGCCTCAACAAAGAACCACAAATTTTCTGGTCTCTGTAGGTGTTGGGCTTCTAGACTGCCAGGCCAGGGAGAAGGGTGGGCTGGGAGTTCAAAGTGGCAGGGAAAATATTTGTTCAACCTTCATACCAGACAAGAGAATGTCCAGGCTCACAGCAGGTACTCTCTGGAGAAGTAGTCCCAGCTTCCAGCAACTTCCTCTTGTGGGGTGAGAGAAGAGGGCCTCAGATTCACACCTCACTAGTAGAGATCTCAAAGCAAGAAAGCAAGCAGCTTTCTTGGGGGAAGGAATGGACACGCAACCTCTTTGGGGTGGGTTCTGTACCTGAAATTTATTTCCTTGGAGTTGCAGCTTGCCTCAGCAAAGGAGATGTGCAATTATAAATCTCTTCTCTCAGCTCGGCTCCCACCCTTTAGTTTAGTTGTTTTTTTTCTGGTTATTATCTCTCCCTCTGGATGGGAGCTTCTGTTGAAAGCTAACTTCAATTCGCTATCATCCCCCACTCCACTTTGCTCTAGTTACATGCAAAAATTGGAGTTAAGGAAAATAGCCAACCCAAGGTTTTAGCAGAACACAAGGCACTTTGAAACAAAATGAACAAACAAAAAAAAATCAGACACACAATCACACAGACACACAAAAAAATCAAAAACAAACACACACACACACACACAGAAAAAAAAAAAAAAACTTGAATAGCCTGATGTAAGCACTCTCATCAACCATAAGAGGAAGGGGAGGGCTCAGTGCACATAGCCAAGTGGGCAGGGCACCAGCCACACACTCCAGAGCTGGCAGGCTTAAACCCACCCAGAACCTACCAAACAACAATGACAACCACAACCATAAAACAGCCAGGTACTGTGGTGGGTACGTGCATCCCCACCCACATGGATGGCTCAGGGAACAGAACCACTCAGCCCAAGAGAGTTAGAGGTTGCTGCATGCTGCAACACCCCAGCACTCCACTGAAGGCGACATGGTGAGACCCTGTTCCTCCCCCCCCAAAAAAAGGGGAGGAACAGAGTAAAACAAACAAGTAAGTAATAATAATCATTAAAAAAAATTAACAATCAATCCTACAATAAAGAAAAAAGGGGGAAAAGCAAAAAGCATGAGAAAAGAGAGAAAAAAGGCAACAAAATCATTATATATATATAATAAAAACATATGGCTATATATATGCCATAGGGATCAACTTTAGTAGGAATATATTTATGTTGCAATATACTTTCTGGACACCAAGTGGTGCTGTGAGTGGTTCCCAGGCTTATACTGTCTCCCAGGTTAAATATTCTTGGGGTTTCCCTGATTACCTGCTTGGCACCTAGATCCTGCCCAATTTCTGATTCTATCAATCTCAAAAAATCTTCACAGGCAGGTTTCCCAAATTCTCTCTGCAATAGTTCCCATGAAGTGCAGGATGTCCTGGGTCAGTTCCGAGTGTAGGATGACTGTCTGCAGGTAAGATTCAAATCCCTCCACCTGGCCCACACAGAAAGATGCCAGTGGTGACCAACATCTCCCAGATTCCAAAACAATGGCCCCTCCCTATCTGAGATCTTTCCCAAATTCTATCCATGGTGGTGCCACACCCGACTCTGGCCACCTAATTCCACTTTAGAGTCCACACATCACCAATCTCTCCACACAATACCTACTTTCCCCACAAACTGGGAACTGCAATCCTCCATGGTGGGGTGGGTTGCCACTGCTGCCACATGTAGAACTTTTGGCAATCTCTGCAGCTCCGGATTATACTCCAAGTCCATCAATCTGCCACCTCTCTGTCCACCCCAGACTGCCACTCCACACCAATATTCCATGCTGGGAATGATCTAGCCCACTCACTCTCACTTGTTATTCCAAGAGAGCTGATCTAAACGTCCTTCATGTCTGCCATTATACTCTGCCTCCTGTTCCAGTTCTTCTCATGTGGGCTTTTACACATGGATAGGAGGACTCAAGCCACATAGGTGGTTCTTCTGTCTCTGTGCCCCAGTTGTCCACTTGCCTGCTGAGCGCTGCTGGGCTCAGGCAGGATACATCTCTAAACCTCTCGCCTTTTAGACTAGGGTGGAGGAGGGGGACTGGTGGGAAGATTGGGTGGGGGGGAGGTTGGATATGATTAGGTTAGTTCTCCCCTCCCAAAGTGAAGAAGGGATTTGGATTCCAGCTGTCTAGCGCCTCTGGGGTCCTCTTTACTCAATTCTTATAGAGGACAATTGATCACCTAGTACACCATGGGGGTGGGGGAAGCCAGGTGCAGGGAGTGGGAAGGAGGGAGGGTGGTAGTGGGGGTATTTGGGTGTGACACACCTCTTGGGGAATGGATGTAATTATCAGAGGGACTTTACCTAACAAATGCAATCAGTGCAACCTGGTTCTTTGTACCCTCAATGATCCCCCAAAATAAAAATAAAAATTGTTATATGCAGTATCCACAACCTAGGATATTAGCAAT
The DNA here is from genome assembly GCF_000181295.1 of Otolemur garnettii. NCBI lineage: Eukaryota > Metazoa > Chordata > Mammalia > Primates > Galagidae > Otolemur > Otolemur garnettii. Next base: position 2,000,906 of record NW_003852581.1, read on the forward strand.
GTATTTTTATTAGTAATAGCAGCTGCCATTTATTATGTGCTTGCTCTTTGCCTTGCATTGTGTTAAATGCTTTGTAAACACTGCACCTTTACAAAAGTGCCAATTCACTTATATCCACTGGCACACAGCATTTAATAGGAGTTCAATAAACATTTGTTGAATGACTAAAATCACAGAATTTTAGGACAGTTTCTTTTATCATATCATATAAAAAGCCCATAATTCTAGGGTTGGTGCAATATTTATGATCTATGACCAAAAAAAAAAAAAAAAAAAAAAAGGTATATAAGGGCTAAGGGCTATATGGACAGCAGACTTGTTCTTTTTTTTTCAGCATAATCTTTGTGGAAGGCTGTGTGGGCCCTGTATGAAGAGAAATTATGTTTGAATCCTTACTCTGCCACATACTAAAGTATGTGATCTTAGGCAATCTAATTTAACTCCTTAATACTTAGTTTCCTAACCTATAAAATAGAATTAACAGTACATATCAGATTGCTGTAAAAGTAAGTGCGTTTTTTGTGTTGTTGAAGTTTGCCATTTGATACTGGAGTACATTCTAAATAATATGGTCTGACTGAGAACTTCCAAAGGATTTCCCAAAGCCAAACTAGCACCCTTCCCAAAAAAAAAAGGTCATGGACACTATTTGGTGTTCTGCTGATGTTCTGATGCACTACAGCATTCTGAATCCCAAGTAAACCAGTCTGAGAAGTATGCTCAGTAAATTGATGAGATGAACTAAAAACTGAAAAATCTGAAGCCAGTATTGGTAAAAAGAAAGGGACCAACCCTTTTCCATGACATTGCCTGACTACATATCACAGAACCAACACATCAAAAGTTAAACTAATTGGGCTAGGAAATTTAGCCTCATCTGTCATATTCACCTGACCTCTTGTCAACCAAATACCATTTCTGCAAGCAACTCTGCAACTTTTGGTAGGGAAAATGCTTCCACAACCAGCAGGATGTGAAAAAATTCTTTCTAAGAATTCATAGGATCCCAAAGCACCATTTTCACACTACAGGAAGAAACAAACTTATTTCTCATTGGCAACAATGTGCTAATTATAAGATTGCCAATTTTGATTAATGAGGATGTGTTTGAGCTTGGTTATTATGATTTAAAATTCATGATTCAAAACCACAATTAATTTTGCACGAACCTAATACTTCATTGGGTTATGTTAAGAACTGCAAGAAATAATGAATAGAAATTGCTTAACCCGTTACCTGGCTTTCAGAAAATCCTAGACAATAGCTATTATTATTATAATGCTTCAAAGATAACCATCAGTGTATGACCTTTTGTAAGTGATTCTGCTATTTCCTTGGCTCAATTTTCTTCTAAGGGGGCCTAAAGAAGATGATATAGTACTTTAGTGTCCCCTTACCCAACTGACTGATAGTCTCTGCACACTACAGGACTGACTAGACAAGTCAGCCTCATCACAAACTGCTTTGACAGATGCTGCCAAGGAATACACTCATCTAAAAGTGATGCTCTCCCACAATTTGTTTGCACATAAGTTTGTACCCTGAAGAATTTAATATTACAAGGGAAGTTCTCTGACCTTTCTATAGTGACTCTGTAACTAAATAGTACTATTATATGAGAAAGATATTAAGATAAAAATACAGATGTCAAATTCATGTTTGTGTTTCCCTTCAGAAAATATATTGAAAATTATACAATGTCAAAGTTCTAGGAAAATGTCCAGAGATGATTAAAATAAATATAATATTGTTTATAAAAGAAAATGTGAAGGACACAGTACCACTTCATGCTACATATAACTATAGAACACAAGAGGCATGCTTTGTCCTACTCAAACAGTAAGGCACCTTTTCTGAAATACTGGACCTGAACAAAATGTTTCAGGATGGGAGAGTATAAATATACACATAAATTAATGAATTAAGCATGAACAGAATCCAGATGACAAGGTAGGAATCATGTGGGGAAAGGCTGACTTACTTAAGAAAGGATGCTAATTAGTATTTTGTTGGGCAATTTGAAAAATGATTATGGAAAATGAAAATGATTTCAGGAAAATTAAAAATAGTCAAATTTAATGACCACCTGAGACATTTATGTGCCATATATACCATTTTATTTTAAGTGGTCTCACAATAAAAACTCAAAATTATGAATTCAATTATATATAATCAAACCCATAACAATAAGACATCTAAGACAATATGTAAAATTTTGATCACACTACTCAGGGTAAAGTGTTGGAAAATAGTATTTCAAACAAATGGAAATAAGAAGTAAGAAGGTGTCACAATCCTAATTGTGGATGTAATTCACTTTAAAGCAACAAAAATGAAGAAAGACAGACACAGAAATATACTGACCATATACTGTTCAAGGGAACAATACAACAAGAAGATATTTCCAACTTAAATTTTCACATGCCAAACTGAAATACTCTGAGATTTACAGAATGTACCCTAACTGGTCTGAACAATAAGATTCATTTTACCATAATACTAAGGCTTCAACACCCCACTGACAGAACTGAGCAGATTCCCTGAACAGAAACTAAACAAAGAAACAGTAGTCTTAAACATGACTCTTGGACAAATGGGCTTAACAGAATATACAGAACATATCACCCCCAAAATACTGAGTATATATTTCTTTCATCAGCTCATGGACCACAGTGGAATAGAGGTAGAACTCAATTTCCACAAAAAATTTCATACCTATACAATGTCATGGAAACTAAACTACCATATGCTAAATGACAGCTGAATCAAGGAGATAAATAAGTAAATCATTAGATTTCTTGAAAAATGACAATGATGTCACAAGCTATCAAAACCTATGGGATACTGCAAAAGAAGGCTGACTGGGGAAATTTATTGCATTAAATGCCCATATCCCAAAACAAAAATAACAAAAATCAGAAATCTAATGAATCAACTCAAGATATAAAAAAGAAGAGCTATCCCATTTCAAAACTCATGGAAGAAATTACTAAACTTAGATCAGAATTAAATGAAAACAAGAACAAAATAATCATTTGGAAGATTAACAAAACAAAAATTTGGTTTCTTAAAAAAATAAGTAAAATTCACATATCTTTCACTAGATAACTAGAAACAGAAAAGTAAGACCACTAATGACTTCAATCAGAAATGAAAAAGGAGAAATAACAACAGATACTGAAGAGATAGAAAAGATCATTACTGATTACTGCAAAAAACATATGTGCCCAGAAAAGTGAAAGTGGGCAGGAAATGGATCATTATCTGGAATCACACTACCTCCCTAAACTTAACCAGGAAGAATAGAACTCTTGAACAGACCAATACCAAGCACCAAAATCACAACAAAAATAAAAAAAAGCTCCCCCCCAAAAAAAAATCCTAAACCAGACAGTTTTAAATGCATAACCTTCAAAGAAAACCTTGTACCTATATTTGCATTCCAAAATACTGATAAGGAAGGAGCCCTCCCCAACTCCTTCCACAAAGCAAATATCACCCTATCATCATGATACCAAAACCAGAAAAAGACATAAAAACAACAACAACAACAACAACAA
>NW_003852581.1:2004697-2025267 GCF_000181295.1 Otolemur garnettii
TAAGAACATTTACAAAAATAGGCATAGATAGAACATTTCTTAAGCTGAGAGTAACGGTCTATGACAAACCCACTGCCAATATCATACTGAAAGGAGTAAAACTGAAAGTATTCCTATTTAGAACTGGAACCAGACTAGTATGTCCACTATTGACACTACTATTCAACATATTGCTGGAAATCTTATTCAATTGAATCTGGCAAGAGAAGGATATCAAAGGTATGCAAAAGAAGTCAGGAGTAGTCAAATTTTCATTCTTTGCTGATGATATAATTTTACACTTACAAAATACAAGGGATTCAACCACAGGCGCTTGGAAGTGATCAAGAAATACAAAAAGACCCAAGGATATAAAATCAATATCCACAAATGAATAGCCTTCATATACATCAATAACAGTCAAGCTGAGAATCAAATTGTAAACACAATACACTTCATAGTAGCTTCAAAGAAAATGAAATACTTTGGAATATATGTAAGAAATAAAAAGAAGGATCTCTAGAAAAAAGAACTATGAAATCCTAAGAAATAGCAGAAGAGCAGAAGATTTTAACAAATGGAAGAACATATGTGTGCATGGTTGGGAAGAATCAACATTGTTAAAATATATTTACCATCCAAAGCAATCTACAGATTTAAGGCAATCTCCATTAAAACACCATATCATACTTTGAAGAACTTGGAAAAGAAGGTTTTTGTTTCATACGGAAACAGAAAAAAACACCAAGTAGCCAAAACTATTCTGTAAAATTAAAAAAAAGAATCTAGAGTCATGTTACCAGATTTCAGGTTATACTACAAGTCTATAGTGATCAAAACAGCATGGTATAGGTATTAAAATGGAGATATAGATCTATGGAACAGAATAGAGAACCTAGATATGAAACCAGCCTCATATTACCATTTAATCTTCAATAAACCAAAGAAATGCATACACTGGAGAAAAGAACCCCTATTTAATAAATGATGTTAGAAGAACTGAACAGCCACATGTAAAAGGCTGAAATTGGACCCACATCTCTCACCACTTGTAAAAATTGACTCATACTGAATGAAAGATTAAAATCTAAGACACAAAACTATAAAATCTCTAGAAGAAAATGTGGGGAAAACTCTTAACTATCTAACTGGGGAAATATTTATGAAGAATACCCTCTTAGCCAGTATTTCTCAACCTGTGGGTTGTGATGCACAAGAACTGTATTAATGGGTTGTGGCATTAGGAAGATTGAGAACCACTGCTCTTAGCAATTAGAGCAACAAAAAATAAATGGGACCTTATCAACATTAAAAGTTTCTCTACAGCTAAGGGCACAATAAACAATGTCAATAGACAACATTCGGAATGAGAGAACATATTTGCATATTATCTAACAAAGGGCTAATAATCAGAATCTACAAAGAATTCAAGCAAATCAGTAAGAAAAAAAGGAAAAAATCTCAATGAATCTCTGGGCAGAAGACACAAACAGAACTTTCTCCCAAGAATACAGAAAGATGGCCAACAAACACATAAAAAAAAAATGTTCATCATCCTTAGTTATCAGAGCAATGCAAATCAGAACCACCTTGAGACATCACCTAACCCCAGTGATAATAGTCCACATTACAAAACTCTCAAAGCTACAGATGCTAGTGTGGATGTGAGGAGAAGGGAAAAGTTAAACACTATTGGTGGGATTGTAAACTAGTATAGCCTTTTAAAAAAGAAGTATGGAGAACCTTCCATTTGATCCCACAATCCCATTACTAGGTATCTATCTGCCTGGAGGAAAAAAATCATTTCACTATAAAAACATTTGTGCTAGAATTTTTATAGTATCTCAATTCCTAATTGCAAAGATTGAGAAGCAACTCAAGTCCCCATCGAGGTATGGATGCATCAATAAATTGTGGTTTATATATACTAAAAAGATGGAGATTTTACATGTTTTGTATTTACCTGGATGGAAATGTAAAATATTCTCCTTAGTAAAGTATGTTAAGAATGAGAAAACAAGCATCCCATGTACTCAATACTAATTTGAAATTAATAGATAAATAAGTATAGTTCCATAGGGATAACAATACCAATGAAATTCAAGAATTGGGGAAGGGAAATGGGGGCCAAGTAAGCTCCAACCTAATGGCTACAGTGTAGTGGTATATGGCCCAACTATTGGGTGAAGTACTCCACTAAAACTCAGATATTAACTAACAAATGCAAACAATATATCCTAATTTTATCTACCCTTTTATTAATCTGAAGTAAAAATTATGATAAAAAAGTTTGATTTTACTATTATACATGTCGTTAATATGATCTTTTATCCTTGTGGCATACATTTCTGCTTTTATTCACATTGTAGACAAATCAGAGAATCAAGGTAAACAAAGAGAAAAACCTAAAAGTCAGTTACCTATATTCTTATCATTTGGAGACGATCAATCACTGCTGCTGTTATTTTGGTATATTCTCTTTGGAATTTTTTTCCTATGTCCTTATAAATGGTATGCTCATGTATATTCACATGGATATACAAACACACACAAATATATTTACCCCCACAATACAAAATGAGTTTAAAAATATTACTTATAACAGAAAATTTACATAAAAAACGTATGTTATCATTATAAGTAATACTAAGCTCCAAAGTGTTTTTATATATGATTTTTTTTTTTTGCAGTTTTTGGCAGGGGCTGGGTTTGAACCCGCCACGTCCAGCATATGGGGCTGGTGCACTACTCCTTTGAGCCGCAGACGCCACCCTATACATGATTCTTCTTCTTTTTTTTTTTTTTTTTTTGAGACAGAGCCTCAAGCTATCCCCCTGGGTAGAGTGCCATGGCATCACGCTCACAGCAACCTCCAACTCCTGGGCTCAAGCGAGTCTCTTGCCTCAGCCTCCCAAGTAGCTAGGACTACAGGCACCTGCCACAACGCCTGGCCATTTTTTGGTTGCAGCCATCATTGTTGTTTGGCAGGCCCAGGTTGGGGATTTGAACCCACCACCTTAGGTGTATGTGGCTGGCGCCTTTGCCGCTTGAGCCACAGGCGCCGAACCTATACATGATTCTTAAGGCCAGGATCATGTCCCCTATTTTTTCTTGAAACATTTTGAGATAATTAGACAACAATGATCTCTCGCCCATTTAACACTTGCTGCTTGTATCCTGAGTTTACTTTACTTTGCTTTGCTCCATCTGTTTTTTGTTTATTTACTTATGTTGTTGTTTTTCTCTTCCCCAGTATATGGAAAGCCTCCTGAGATCAGGAATTATTTCTTTGATCTCTTTCTGTCTTATCCCCAAGACCCAAATTAATGCCTTGTGGCCTATACTATTTTAAAAAATAATTAATAAACTGAGAAATATACTTGCAACAGTTACGAGCAAAGGTTGATACCTTGAACATTTATATTGCTCTTTTAAGTTGATAAAAGAGGAACAATTCAATTAAACAAATGAATATAGTACTAACAAAACAAGTATAAATATCAAATAAACAGTTTGAAAACATGTTCAAATTTGTGTTATTAAATGTAAATTAAAATAAAATAACATTTTTCAACTTTCAAATTGGCAAAGGAGTTTTGATAATACCCTATTTTCTTGAAAGATCTGAGAAACAGACATGCTTGCTTATAAACTGCCATTGGATATACAAACTGTTACAACATTGGAGGGGAGTGACTTTGACATTTCTTTATCTAAAACTTTAAAACTTAAGATACTTTGGGACTTTAACTTCCAGAACGAAATAAAGGATTTTTTTTTCCCAAGTTTTCCTGGCGTTAGTCAAAAATCTTGGAAATAATATATAAAACAAACATAAGAAGACACTGAAAGGTAGAAAGAAGAAAGCAGAGTGGCTAGAGATCTTGGGATCAAAAGAAGAAAATGGCAGAGTCATATATCTCAGACTGAGAGCCAGATAAACTGACAAGGTAGAAACACCAATGGAGTCAGCCTTCTAATGTCCCAATAGAAGCCTGATTTATCTGGCAAAGGGCCAGGAATAGGGCAGGCTAGCAAGACAGGAAATTTTGAGACAATAATTGTTGTAATCCATCCAAATACTATAGAAAAAAATAAGACCTTACCATAATTTGAATGCTAAAAATGGCATAAATAGCATCATTGAAAATGCTATTTATTTATCTGCTATCACAGATGAACAAAAAGATTTTTTTATATTATACTTTCTTAAAAAGCATATTATAAAGCAGTATATAAAACAATATTTTATTTTTATGGAAATATTTATACATGCACATACCAAGAAAAAAAAAGACAAAGAACCACACACCAGGAATATTTATCATCTCTAGTTAGAAGGATTATGGTAACTTCTTTTTTACATCTTCCAAACTGCCAATAGTGACATGTATTTTTAGATCATTAGATATGTCAAATAGAAAAGTAATTTATAAGATAAATTTATAAGAATGAATACTCACTGCAATCCCACTATTGGGCATCTATCCAGAAGGAAAAAAAAATTTTTACTATAAAGACACTTGTATTAGGCTGTTTATCACAGGCCAATTTACAATTGCTAAAATGTGGAAACAGCCTAAATGTCCTTCAACCCAGGAATGGATTGGTAAGCTCTGGTATAAGTACACTATGGAGTATTATTCAGCCATCAAAAAAAACGAAACTTTTACAGCATTTGTAATAACCTGGATGGAGGGGGAACACATTATTCTTAGTGAAGCATCACAGGAATGGAGGAGAATCCTATGTATTCAACTTTGATATGAAGACAATTAATGACAATTAATGACATGGTGGGGCATGGGGGAAGGAGAGATCTGACAGAGAAGGAGGGAGGGGGTCTGGGCAAAAAAAAATGACTAATTTTCACACAAACTGGATTTAATTTTGATCAACATACATTACTTAAACATCAATTTTTAATTCAACATGTCAATATGTTGTTTATCATATTGCATCCTTATTCATCAGTGAAATATGTCTGTAATCTCCCCTTTATAATAATATATTCTTTCTAATTTTACTATCAGGGGTATCCAGACTAAGTAGAATGATTTTGAAGTATTTCTATTTCTACTGTCTATAAGACTTGGCATGATCTGCTTTATTTTTCTTATAAATTATTTTTAACTTTTATTTATATATATTAGTCATTTTTTTTAGACTTTGTTAAAAACATAATAAGGAAAAAATTGTTTGCTATTTGTATTTTGTCTTGTGTATTCTGTAACAAACAAGTAGTAAATGATTATGTAAAAAAATGAATATTCACTAACATAAAATAAATATAATTTACAAAAACCATGATGAGGAGGCCTCTGGTGTCTCTGCTGCAGCCTCTGTCACCCTGTGGTCTGCAGAGGGCTCCAAGAAACAGACTAAAGACATCTAACCAGCTGCTCTTGGAAAGAATGGGGCTACTTCATCAAGGAAGCTCAGAGACAAAGAAAATTAAGAAGAAAGAGGAAGAGAGAGGAGAAAGAAGAGGAAGGAAGTGAACAAGAAGAAAACACACATGAGCATGAATCAACAAAAAAATTCTGCCAATATGAAATACCAGAACAGATTAATGCCCCCAAGGGATCACAAGGCAGAAATCACAGAATATTCCATATATAAGATTATGGAAATAATAGAGTATAAATGGAAAAAATGATAAGAATTGATGAAAAACTGGATAACAGCCTAATGAAAATCAAAAAATTACCATCCTGAAGTGAATGAAAAACATGATGAAATTAGAGAGGATATACCAGAGCATAAGGAATTGAAGGAGTCATTCAGGGAATCTAAAGATGAAGTAGAAATTATCAATAACAGATTAAACCAGAGAGAAGAATTTCAGAGGTAGAAGATAAGGCTCTTGAGCTAACTCAGGCATTTAAAGAGACAAAAAAGAAGACCATAAAAGCTGATTATTCTCTTAGAAAGTTAAAGGACTTCATAAATTGTGCAAACATACGAATTATAGGTATCCCTGAAGTAGAAGATCAAACTAAAGGCATGGAAGCCCTACTGGAGGATATCATAACTAAAAATTTCCCAAGCATCGCCAAAGATTCTGATGCACTCCTTTGGGATGGATAGCCAACCCTGGTTCATATCAATACAAACAGAACATCTCCTAGCACATGTGGGATGCTGCAAAAGCAAACATAAGAGGAAAATTTATTGCATTAGATGTCCACATCCAAAAAAACAGAAAAAGAGCACATCAACAACCTAATGAATCATCTCAAGGAAATAGAAAATGAAGAGCAATCCAATATCAAACCTAGTAGAAGAAAATAAATAACTAAAATGAAATTAGAAATAAAAGAAACTGAAAACAAAAGTATCATCTAGATAATTAACAAAAAAAAAAAGTTAGTTCTTTGAAAAGATAAATGAAATTGATAACTGTTGGCCAGATTAACTAGAAACAGAAAAGTAAGATATCTAATAACCTCAATCAGAAATTAAAAAGGGGAAATAACAACAGGTACTACTGAGATACAAGAGATCACCTCTGATTACTACTAAAAAAAAAAAAAATCTATGCTGAGAAATTTGACAGTGTGGTGGAAATAAACTAATCCCTGGAATCACAAAACCTCCCTACACTTAACCAGGAAGAAATAGATCTCTTGAACAGACCAATATCAAGTACCAAAATTGAAGAAACAATAAAAAGAGGCTGAGGTAAAAAGATTGTCCAAGCCCAAGATTTTGAGGTTGCTTTGAGCTATAACACCATGGCACTCTACCCAGAGAGACAAAGTGAGACTGTGTCTCAAAAACAAACAACAACAACAAAACAAACACGCACACATAAAAATATTCTTTTCTGACAAGAACACTTAAGGAAATAGGTGCTTGCTTCAGCAGCACATATCCTAAAATTACAACGATACAGAGAAGATTAGCATGGCCCCTGCACAAGGATGACATGCAAATTCATGAAGCATTCCATATTAAAAAAAAAAAAAAAGACAAGACAAGAAAATAGGCATGATGGCACAGTTCTTAAACTAATTGAAGCCAGCTATGACAAACTCACAGCCAATGTCATACTGAATGGAGCGAATCTGAAAGCTTTTCCACTTACAAATGAAAACAGAAGAGAATATCCACTATCACCACTACTGTTTCAGGTAGGGCTGGACATTGTAGTCAATGCAATCAAATGAAAAAAGGATATTAAGGGTATACAAATGGGGCAGAGGAGGTCAAACTTTAGTTTTTGATGATGATCTGATCTTATACTTAGAAAACCCCAGAGATTCAACAACAAGACTCCTGGAAGTGATCAAGAAATACAGTAATGTCTCAGGGTATGAAATCAATGTCCACAAATCAGGGATCATCTTTTTATATGTAAAATGATAGCCAGGTTGAGAGGCAAATCAAGGACACAATCCCCTTCACAGTGGTTTTCAAAAGAATGAAATTCCTAGGAATATACCTAACAATGGAGGTAAAGAATTTCTAAGAAGATAATTATAACACCCTGAGCAGAAAACATTAACAAATGGAAGAACATACCATGCTCTCAGCTGGGAGGAATCATCCTTAGGTACACTCCCAGATATTTCATTTTCTTTGGAACTACTATAAGAGGAATAAAGTCTATGATTGTTTTTTCAGCTTGACTATTGTTGGTATATATGAATGCTACTGACTTTTGATTACTAATTTTGTAGCCTGAGATGCTGCTGTATTCCTTGATCACTTCTAACAGTTTTGTGGTTGAGCCCCTGAGGTTTTCCAGGTATATGACCATATCATCTGCTAAAAGTGAAAGTTTGATCTCCTCTGACCCTATATGGATACACTTGATTGCCTTCTCATGCCTAAGTGCAACGGCTAAGACTTCCATTACAATGTTAAAAAGCAGTGGAGATAGTGGGCAACCTTGCCTGGTTCCTGATCTGAGTGGAGCCTTTACCTCTTTTATGTTTACATGGAGGGACCTGGAGCATATTCTCCTGAGTAAAGTATCTCAAGAATGGAGGAAAAAGTATCCAATATATCCTGTACTTCTATGAAACCAACTTATATTTACTCACACTTTTCTATGAAAGATAGAACACAACTATAGGCCAGGATGAAGGAGAAAAATGGAGTGGAAAGGGAGGGGAGGTTTGATAGATAGAGGGTAAGTGGTAGGACTGCACCTATGGAGCATATCGCAAGGGTACACATCAAATTTGTCAAGTGTAGAACATAAATGTCTTAATACAATAGTCAAGTGAATGAGGCAAAAGTTGTGTTGATTGTTTTGATATAACCACATTAGATTGTATTAAAAAAACCACATTGTACCCCACATATGCATAAATATATTCATGATCTATGTGTATATGACTTAATAAAAAAGAAAATAAATAAATAAATTTGAAAGTTAAAAAAAATCAATGTTAAAATGTCTCTATTATCCAAAGCAATCTACAGATTTAATGTAATCCTTATTAAAATACCAGTATCATACTTTCAAGAACTTGAAATAATAGTTCTTCATTTTGTATGTAATAAAAAAAAGTCTCACATATCCAACACAATTCTTAGTAATAAAACCAAAGCAGAAGCATCACTCTACCAGAATTCAGGTTATATTACAAGTCCACAGTGATCAAAATAGCATGGTATTGAAATAAAAATAGAGACATATATATATGGAACTGAATAGAAAATCTAGAGATGAAACCACCTTACATCACCATCTGACCTTTGATAAACCAAACTAAAGCATACACTGCGGAAAAGAATTCCTATTCAGGCTTGGCACCTGTAGCTCAAGCGGCTAAGGCACCAGCCACATATACCAGAGCTGGCGGATTCCAATCCAGCCTGGGCCTGCCAAACAACAATGAAAACTACAACCAAAAAATAACTGGGCATTGTATCGGGCACCTCTAGTCCCAGCTACTTGGGAGGCTGAGGCAAGAAAATCACATAAGCCCAGGAGTTAGAGGTTGCTATGAGCTGTGATGTCATAGCACTCTACCCAGGGTGACATCTTGAGGTTCTGTCTAAAAAACAAAAGAAAAAGAAAAAGAAAAAAAGAATTCCTATACAATACATGATGCCGGGAGAACTGGATAACCACATGTAAAAGACTGAAAGTGGACCTGCACCTTTCACCACTTACAAAAACTGACTTGCAATGGATAAAGAATTAAATCTTAGACACAAAATGATAAAAATCTTAGAAGAAAGCATGGTACAAACTCCTGATCATATTGGCCTGAGGGAAGACTTAACAAACAAGACTCCATTGGCAACAAAAATAAATGACAGGGTGGCACCTTGGCTCAGTGGGTAGGGCGCCAACCCCATATGCTACCAAGGGCAATAAAGTGAGATTCTGTCTCAAGTAAATAAATGAATGGGACTTAATTATGTTCAAAAGTTTCTGCACAGCTTCAGACACAATATTAAAGCAAACAGACAACCTTGGAAATGGGAAAATACATTTGTATGTTATGAATCTGACAAAAGATGAATAACTAGAATCTATAGAGTATTCAAATTAATCAACAAAACATAGCAAACAATGACATCTATTACTGTGTGAGAGACTTGAACAGAATATTATTCAGCCATAAAAAGATGGAGATTTTTATATCTTTTATGTTAACCTGGATATAGTTGGAGAACATTCACTTTAGTACAGTATCACAAGAATGGAAAATCAAGCATTCAGTGTATTCATTTCTAATATGAAGTGAGTAGAGGAATATATACCCACATGAGAGAAAAACTAATATACACCCTTGGAGAGAACTAATACATGCCCATAGAAAAGAAACACCCACACAAAAATCTCAATTTAACTCAATTTTGGGGGGAGGGGTAGTTATGGGGTAGAAGGAGATTAGTGTGCTCTCACCTAGTTGACGCAATGTAATGGTATATAGCATACCTGGATGAGGGCCAAAACTACAACAGGGAATTCATCTAACAAATCCAAACATTGTAACCTAATCATTTGTACCTTCATATTAATCTGAAATTTTTAAAAAAATTGTTAGTGTATAAAAATATAATTGACTTTTGTATGTTGATGTTTTTGAATCTTATTGGGTGGGCTTATTGTAGCTGTTTTTTAAATTGCTATAACCTCTAGGGTATTTTTATATATAAGAGTTCCTTATGTGTAAACAGAGAATTTTAATTCTCCCTTTCCTATTTTAATGCCTTTTATTCTTACCTAATTGCTTGGGGTCTATCTTTTAGTACTATGTTGAATAAAGTGCTCAGAATAGACTTTCTTGTCTTGTTCCTTATACTACATGAAACACTGTCATTGTTGTTGACTATAATGGTATCTAAGGGCTTGTTTACGTGATCTTATTGTTTTGAGATCCATTCTTTTTTTTATTGTTGGATATTCATTGAGGGTACAAAGACCCAGGTTACACTGATTGCATTTGTTAGGTAAAGTCCCTCTTATAATTGTGTCCCATCCACAAAAGGTGTATCACACACCATGTCCCTCTCACCCCATCACTCATTCCTTCTCTCTGCTCTCCCTTTCCCGAAACTCCCACCTTGTACTAGGTCATCTATTGTCCTCATATCAGAATTGAGTACATAGGATTCTTGTGACTCCATTCTTGTGATGTGTTACTAAGAATAATGTGTTCCACTTCCATCCAGGTTAATACAAAAGATGTTAAGTCTCCATCTTTTTAATAGCTGAAGGGCTGATGGTTGGTGGGCATTTAGGCTGTTTGCACATTTTGGCAATTGTAAATTGAGCTGAGATAAACAGTTTAGTGCAAGTGTTCTTATAGAAAAATAATTTTTTTCTTCTGGGTAGATGCCCAGTAATGGGATTGCAAGATCAAATGGGAGGTCAAGTTTGAGTTCCTTGAGGGTTCTCCATACTTCCTTCCAAAAAGGTTGTATAAGTTTGCAGTCCCACCAGCAGTATAAAAGTGTTTCCTGAATTGGAACCAGATGAGGTTGTCCTCTATCGCCGCTACTATTCAACATAGTGTTAGAAGTTCTAGCCAATACAATCAGGCAAGAGAAGGAAATGAAGGGCATCCAAATGGGAACAGAGGAGGTAAAACTCTCCCTTTTTGCTGATGATATGATCTTATATTTAGAGAACTCAAAGACTAAACCACAAGATTCCTGGAAGTGATCAAAGTACAGTAGTGTCTCAGGATATAAAATCAATGTCCACAGTCAGTAGCTTTTGTACACGCCAATAACTGCCAAGATTAGAAGTAATTAAGGACACAATATTTTTCATAGTATCTTCAAAGAAAATGAAATACCTAGAAACATACCTAATAAAAGAGGTTAAGGAACTCTATAAAGAAAATTATAAAACCCTAAGAAAAGAACTAGCAGAAGATATTAACAAATGGAGATCCATACTTTTGAATGTATACCTTTTTAATTTTTAATCATGAAAATGTATTTAATTTTGTCAAATGCTTTTAATAAAACCCTTGAGATGATTAAAAAAAACGTGATGAGTGAAGTTTTATATCTAAGAAGCTAACACAGATAAACAAGACATTAAATAATGGTTAAAATAATCAGAGAAAATAATAACAGTAACTGTCATAGTACAGATATGCCTATACCATAAGTCACTATAAAAGCAGAAAATCCTCCTCTTAGCTACTTTTCAAATGGAAATTTAGGATTACAGCTATGTTGAACAAATTTTCTTCAGGATGCCTACTTGTATCAAGCTTCACACTTTTCTGTTTAACCATTTTTTCATCTTTTAGTAGTAGATCTAACATTTCCCCATTTTATGTTTTCCTTAACGATGTCAAACCAGATTAATCTTCTGATTCTCAAAATTCATGTTAGTACTTTGAGTAACAAGTAATTTAAGCTTAAATAATCAAAACAACTTTTTTTTTCTAGAAAATAATGTTTCCTTCCTATGAATCCCTAGCGTGCACTTTTTGGTACCAGCTTGTAGTACTTGTTTTTTTATTCTTCCTCCTACAGATACTTTTATGTTTTTCTTATCAGTCCAACTAAATTGTAAGTTCCCTAAGGTCAGGGCTTATATTTTATTCATCTTTACCTATCATAAAATTCTGAGCATAGTGTATTGCAATCAGTTAATACATTACCTTGTTCTATTAGGTGAGCAATAAGATTGTGAACATTTCCAATCGGGCATCACAACTTCTGCTTCTTTCTAATGCCTACAGTACATAGGTTATGTCTAGGCATGTTGATGTGTAATGTATACTTGTTGAGTCATGTTTACTAAAATATCTTATATGCTAGCTAACAGTCCTATGTACAGAAGTTTTGATATATATATTCAGATGAACAGACAAAATAGTCCTTAACTTTACTCTCATAAATAAACAAATAGATAAAAAATTTATACATGGAAAAATTCAGAAATTGAATTTAGAATTTGAAGAAAGGTGCTATGGTCTGATTGTTTGTGTCCCCCTACAATTCATATGTTGAAACCTAATCTCCAGTGCCATTGTATTAAGAGGTAGAGCATTTGGATGATGGTTGGTTATGTCATAAGAGCTCTGCTTTCATAGATGAAATTAGTGCCCTTATAAAGGACATCTAATAGTACTTGGTAGCATCTTCCCCATGTGAGGAAACACAGAAGACACCATCTATGAGGAATGGGCCCTGACCAAGCACTGAGTCTGATGATGCCTTGATCTTGGACTTCCCTACCTCCAGAAATATTACCAATAAATTTGTTGTTTATAAATTACCCAGTCTAAGGTATTTGGTAATAGTAGCTCAATTAGACTGAGATGGAAAGTAAAAAAGAAAATTAGCAGTATAGAAAATAAATTTTGTGAAAGTAAATTTCCAATAAGCTTAAGAAAAATTACAGAAAGGATTGGAAAGTCATATAAATTCCTTCATTGGTATAACTAAAAAATTATGCTTATGCTTATAAATATTTAGCCACAGAAATGTTTGGAGGCAAGGGGAAAATATGAAATGACTTTCTGTATGACCACATATGTATGACTACTACAAATAATAAAAAAGAGATAATCTCTGTAAGTGCACTCTTGACAACTATAATAGTTGCCCCCTTTACTCCCTAAACAAACACAAAAGACAAATAATCAGACTCTACTATGCTTACAAGTGCATTTCATGCATGTCATTGTTGAGGAACATAACTCAATGACCTGAACAGCAGAAGATCCTGGTTCCTCTGCTCGTACTGTCAAAATGGAAATCTAAAAAGCAGAAAAGACAGAATAGGCAGGCATAACTGTTAGGCCTCACTTTTATTCTTTTACCATTATTGTTGCTAACTTCCAAACTGAGTATCTTTTTTTCAAACATTCCTTGATGTCTGAAAAGGTTTGGCATGTTGGGATTTAATTTTAGAATAGAATTTGAAACATATAACATGCACCCACATGTCTTAGTAAGTAGTTTCTGCATCATTTATACTTATACGTCATATATCTTGTGTCCATAAAGTTATCATAGACAATAAATATTTCAAATACCCTTAGTATTTATTAAATCCTTCACTTACTACAGATTGAGTATCCTTAACCTGAAAATCTAGATATTTCTAGATATCTAAATATTTCTATCTTATATATCTAGATATTTATTTCTATATCTAAATATTTCAAATACCCTTAGTATTTATTAAATCCTTCACTTACTACAGATTGAGTATCCTTAACCTGAAAATCTAGAATCTGAAATACTCCAAAATCTAAAACTTTTAGAACACTGACATGACACTCAAAGGAAATACTCATTAAAGCATTTCAAATTTCAGATTTTTTGATTAGAAGCCCTCAACAATTAAAATATTTCAAAATCCAAAATAAAAAAATCTGAAATTAAAACACTTTGATTCCTAAGCATTTCAGATAGGAGATATTAAACCTATATTTCTAAAGAATACAATTACAACTTATTTATTCTGAAATATATATACTTTGTATTTGAAATTAGAGAACTAAAAATTAAAGTTGTTGCCCACCTCAATGATTGAAACAAGGAAAGTAAATACATACTGAAATTCTTCCTAATTAGCTATTTCAAATTAATTTAGGGGTAGCCATTAATAAAACTAGAAACTCAGACACAAAAGTTAAATAAAAAGTTATTAATTAATTGATATCTAGTATTCTGTCCTACTAATATGCTATATGGCTTTATGGGTAAAATACTTTAAATAACTTTCATATCATAGAGTCTAAAGTTTCAAATTAATCCTCAAAATAATCTTTAGTCTCAAGAAATTATATCCTCTCATATGGGAAATACTTGCCAAAAGGGAAAGCCCCATTTTTACTACTCTCTGTAAGTGCAATGATAGATTTTGAGTGGAAATGTTACATTGACAGTTCACGGAGGAAACACCTACAACAAATTCCAAAAATAGAAATTATTTTCATAATCTTGAGTATCCTACTTATATATGTACTTTAGATCTCAAGATGTCTGAAAAATTGAGTTTTTCGTATGCTTAATTCTCTTTACACTGTCTATGATAGAAAAGCCACCAAGAAATTTAATAGTGTATAATTAAATTATTATAACTAAAAATAAGATCATAATAGGAAAAGTAAAGGACTTTATTGACAAGTAAGAACTTTTTTGGTTCCTATAACTATCATCATTTTTTTTTTTTTTTACTGTGACATGCTCAGCAACCTCTTACCACCTGAACTCTAAGAAGTTAACTATCTCAAACCTCATAGAAATTACGAAACCTACCAAAGAGAATTCCCTCAATCTTCTAATACCACATCCATAAAACCCATTTACCTGGGTCCATAACTATTCTTTCCTCTCTCAAAGTCTCATGGTTCTATCTATGCCTCAAAACTAAAAAGAAAGGGAAGGGCACAAGGTGGAGGAAGAAAATTACCCATAGAAAACAAAGATAGGTAGGCCAGAAGGACAAACATGAAGGAGATGAGAGGGAGAGTGACAAGTGGCTGTCACCAACACTTACATAGAGTTGAAACCATGAGAATACACTGAGTCATCTAGCAAGTGTTAAAAGAACAATATATACTGTAGACTCAGGCAAGAATCCTAAGAAGACCCAATATTTAACGACAAGGTACAGGAAACAGAGCCCATTAAGAAAGCAGAGAAGGAACAGCCAGAGTCATGAGAACAAGGAAAGCACAGTGTCATGGAAGCCAAAAGAGTTCAGAGCTTCAATAAAAGGAATAACATTGTGTCAGATGTGTCAGAAAAGACCCCAAAATTGTTCCCTCATCCTATCATGAAATTATTAATGAACTCAGCAAGATAAATTATATGTGAGATTAGAAATTGGGTTCGAGTGGTTTAGAAATAATGGGACGTAAGGACTTGGAGGCAACAAATATAGACACTGTCTTGAAAATGTTGATAAGAGGAAGAGAGAGATTGGATACTAGCTAGAGATGGGGGCAGAGTCAAAGGGATAGGTTTTTTATTTGTTTGTTTTTAATTTTTATTTCTAAACAGAAAATTCTAGTAAATACACACAGGTTAAGGGGAAAATGCCAGTGGTAGGAAGAGGCTGAATATACAGGAGAGAGAAGGAAATACAGAGTGGGTGTGTGTGTGTTTGTGTGTGTAAAGAATACTTCCCAAAGGGGCAAGATTTAGACAACAAGGGGGGTACCTTCATTTGTCCCTAGACTGGTACACATATGTTGCAGGTGGTAGGGCAGGAATTCAAGGGCCATTGTGTATGCTCAGCGGCCTTGCTTTACTCCGTGTCATGGTGGTAGGGGATCTGAGAGGGTAAGTGTGTGAGAAGCATGATCAAAATAATAAAGACTTGGACTAGTAAATGAGAGGAAAGGAAAAGAGAAGCCAGTGGTGGTGGGTTCTTGAGGGCGTAGCTGAATGATGCTGGCATGCATAACTTTATGGCAGTGCCTGTTTGGTTGTAAAATTTTCTCAAGCAGCCATCAGAGATACAGCTGCAGATTATACTCTAACCTAGAAATGATATTTTCCTCTGCATGTGGTAGAAGGACGTGGTGACGTGGCAATTGAGGGTGTTGGGAGAAAGGATAGTTCAGAAGATCCACCTTGGGGTCTAGGACAGGGAAAAGGAAGAGGGGAAAAGGGAGATGATAAACTACAAAGAAATGGAGGGGCAGGGAATTATAGATCCCTTATGAGGCTAGGTGGAAGATAGTAAGCTGGAAGGATAGGAGCAGATCAATGGCACTGTAGATTCATTACCTTCTGACTAAAGTGGGCCATTAACACTATACAGCAATCTGACCATGAGATACTCTAACTGTTCACGGAGATTATTTTGTATTTTTCCTTGAGATTTGACTCATACTCACTCACACATCCCTATTCTCAAGAGATGACCTTATTTTCTGGAAATTAATAGAATAAATGGAATCTATCAGATGGGAACTCCCAGATCTATAAATAGTCCTGCATTCATCTTCTTGTTTCAACTTGTCTTAATCCCGACTAAAGGCAACACTTTTGCTTGTTTTCTGAGTCATCTACTCTTCCCTGGCCTCTGCTTGGACCTTGATCCATCAATCATTCTCTTTTTGCGTTGGTATCTTCAACCTCTTCCTCTTTACGGGCTCCATCCTATCATCTGAAATATGTACTAATATTTTAAAGGAAAGAAAAGCCTTCTTCACTTCAGCCTCCCTATTCAGAGACCAGTCTCTTTTACTCCTCACAGCTGAGCTTCTTCAAAGAATCATCTCTGTTCTCTTCACTTTTTGGCCTCCATGGCACCCTTTGAACCACTCACAAAACTTGTAACAGGAGTTACAGACATGTCAAATAGTAATTGTGGGACAGTGTGATATGACAGCTGTTATACCATTTCTTATATTACACTCATGCTCACATGTGTCACACTGAACTATAGTTGCTATTTATTTGTCTGTATCCCTATCCTCCAGACAGCAAATTACTTGTGGGTGGGATGCTATCATGGATACCACTACATAGAAACCAGTACACTGGCTGGCAGGTAAAAGGCATTCATTATTTACTGAATGGTCAAATAAAAGTATAGATGCTCAACACATATAACAAATGTATGTAGGGGTTTTTGTATATAATGTTCATTTGTTAGCAATAGATATTGGGGCCATTAATTTACTTTATCTATTCATGTGTTTGTTTTTGTTTTATGTAAAACTTCCAACTAAAGGAATTTTAGGAGCTTTTCTTTAGCAATAGCATAAAGAATTGACAGTTACACCTACTGAGTAAGCCAACTGTATCAGTCAGTTTGATACATAATACAAATATAGTAAGAAGGAGAATTGGGTATACCCCTGGAATTTAACTGATCAAACTGTAGAAAAATCTAAGGCATAATGACATTCCTATGAAATTGGGGATGAGAAGGAAGAGGGTACTGAAATGGAAAATAATGGTGAACAAATACCATAACTAAGAATCTATGTTGAAATGCATTCATACCAAGCCTAATGGTGTATTATCACTGCTACTATGAGGCTGGCTACTGTAAAGTCTTTTACTCCAAGATTTTTAAATGTATTTTCTGGGGACTCTTTTTTCCTTTCTGTAACAATACATTTTCAATTTCACACAAATAGTTGTCAAAACTTAGCATATAGCCCAATTTACACAAATTAAGTCTACTATATAAAATGTGATGATTTGATCCGATAGATGGAAGTACTTAAGAAAACAAAGCCCTCATATATTTTTTAAAAAACATGTTGGAAAGTAATACATGTTAATATTCCTAACCCAAAAATGGTCCAAAATCCAATACTTTTTGAGCGTCCACATGATGATCAAAGAAAATGCTCATTAGAGCATTTCAGATTTCAGATTTTCAGACTAGGAATGCTCGACCAGTAAGTGTAATGCAAATATTCCAAAATAAAAAAAAGAAACAAACAAAACAAAAAACCAAAGTAAACCCTAAATACTTCTGGACACAAACGTTTCAGATAAGTAACATGTTAGCTTTAGTAAACCTGGCTTAATGCACTTTATTTTCCCAGTATTGACTTACACGTATTAGCAAGTAGATTAAATTAGCAACTATTTTATTGAGAAGTAGAGGATTCAATGAAATATCACCTTATACCTGTTAATATGGTTATCATCACAAAAACAAGAAATAACAAGTGTTGGTGAGGATATAGAAAAAAGAGAACATTTGAACACTGTTGGTCGGAATGTAAATTGGTACAATCATTACAGAAAACAGTATGAAGGTTCCACAGCAAAAAAAAAAAAAAAATGAAAAATATAACTATCATATGATCCAGCAGTTCTGTTTCCAGATATCCATATCCAAAAGAAATGAATTCAGTATTTCAAAGGTATTTGCATTCACATGTTCACTGCACCGAACTATTTGTAACAGCCAAGATTTAGAAACAATGAAGTATCTGGCAACAGATAAAAGGATAAAGAAAATATGGTGGGAAGAAGGTGTGAGCACATGAGTGTACACAGGCACACATACACAAACAGAGGAATATTGTTAAGCCCTAAAAAAGGAAAACCTGCCATTTATGGCACCATAGATGAACCTGGAAAACATTATATACACAGAAAGATAAATATTATCACACATGATCTCATTTATGTGTGTTACCTAAAAAGTCAAATTCATAGAAGCAGAGAGTAGAATGATGGTTTACAGCAGCTGGGAAGTAAGCAAAATGTGGAAATTCTGGTTAAAGGACATAAACTTTCAGTTATTCAGGAAGAATAAGTGTTAGAGATCTAATGTATAGCATCAAGACCATAGTTAATAAAACTGTATTATATGATCTTAAATATTCCTACCACAAAAAAAGGGAAACTGTGTAAAATGATGCATCTGTTACCATAATTACCCTGAATGTAGTAATCATTTCACCATATATATGTATATCAAAATATCATGTTGTACACCTTAATACATATAACTTTCGTTTTAAAGTATAGGACTGAATTTACCTGTTGGCCTGAATCCATTTTTAGTACATATATATCTGTAATGAAGACTGCCCTTGAGATCAGTCTGTAATGCACAAAACAATAAAGCAGTGATTCACATTTCATGGATAAGTTTTATTTATAGCTACATAACCATGAGAAGGCATGTTTCAAAGATTTAAGTGAGGAAAACACTGTCACCTCCTCAAACAAGTCAAATTGTGCTTTAATCTTTCCTTGGGTAATGAAAGAAGGATACATGACCTACAGCCAAATGTCAGCTGAAGCAAAGGATTTGAAATCAAACCCAGATCCTGAAAGAGTGGTAAGATAGAGAGTGTATCTTTGGTTTGGCATACATTTGTACGCTACTTGAATAACAGAATTACATGGAAATGTCAACACAATCACACAGCTACATTTTCCTAAGTTTGGTCTTCTTTTGTCTAATGGATGTAGGAGTGCCTTACGTGTATCACACATGTGAACATATATTTTCAGAAAAATAACTGTCCTCCACAAGGAAATGCTAAGAGATTATTCTCTGACCAAACTGATCTATAATTGGGGCAGCACCTGTGGCTGAGAGGAGTAGGGCAATGACCTCATATGCGGGAGGTGGTGGGTTCAAACCCAGCCCCGGCCAAAAACTGCAAAAAAAAAAACAAAAAAAAACTGATCTATGATTACTTTACATCTATAAAGAAGATAAGCATACCAAGAAAATTGTATTAATTATCAAATAATTAAGAAAATAACATAATCACCTACCAGTTTTATAGCTAATATCAATTTCTGATAAAAATAAGATTTATAAATTGCCTATTATTCTGCCTTTTCTGACATATAACTGACACTAACTTACAGAATTTATATTCTTGTTGCTATTTTAAGATCTTTTGAACTGTAAAATGAACTTAGAATACAACTTAAATGCTTTTTGAATGCCATTAATAAGAATAAAGTTAGGATGATTATTTAAAGTACAATAATAAGCCTTCCTAATGCTTAGGAACATAGAAGCTTTTACTTTGTTCAGAAAATAGGCTATTTTCCCCCTAGCTCTAAGAAAAGAGGAACAGAAAAGTCAGTAGCTTTCACAGCCTGTAAAAGCCACAAAGGCTTTTTATTTTTCTTTTAAGTGTTGCTTTCTCTTTTGTTCAAGAATAGCTATCTAGTCACACATTTGATAATATTTTAAACAGAAAAAAAGGGATAGAGCTTCTTTTTATATCTGTTTTCACTTTACTTCAAAGGATGGCCCCAGAAAGATTTGTTTTAAGTACTATTTCCAAACAAGAAAAACACTTATGGATAGACATCATCAGGTCTCTGTCATCTGATTGTCATCTGATTCTGAGTTGAGACAATGAATTATATGGAACTCACCATTGACCTTCTTTCAATGTGTCTAGATAAAAGGATGAAAATTGGAATCCATCTCCTTGTAGTCCAATGAGTTATAAATGTACTTTATAGGGCTCATTATCCAAAGTAATAGACTAAGGGTGACATCCTTGAAATGGACTTATTAGCACTGACAAAGCCAGTATGTAATACCAGGAACTATATGCAAATGATTATGTATTTACTATATCCTTTTATTAAGGAAAGTTCACTTTGTTTTTGTTACAGCTTCTCCTTTTGGTACCAGAATTATTTTATTAGAAATACACATGTATTGGGCGACACCT
>NW_003852581.1:2025297-2032879 GCF_000181295.1 Otolemur garnettii
AAAGAAAGAAAGAAAAAGAAAAGAAAAGAACTACACTTGTATGTTGTCCTCACAAAATGCAAGCAAACAATTTCAAAAATCATATCATATTTAAAATATACTGATATGAGTTAAAATATTTTCAACAACACTAAGAGTAAGTCAAATAAGTCATATTTAATAGGCATAAAAATAAAATTACTAAAATCTAAGAATAGCAGTGAAAGAAATTTAATTTGCATTTCCCAAAGGCATTTTATGTTATGCTAATATTCTTGAACAAGTAATATACCACTATGGCCAGATAGAGTATATCTACTAATGTTGTATGTACATAATATATGTTTTAACCAAGTAATCACATTTTAATATAAGATTTTTTATAGCAAATTAATATTTATATGATTTTTCCTATCTCATATCTACTTCATTTCTCTTCTCAATTATTGTTTCTATCCATATTGCCTCACATTTTATTAAACTAGAGATCTTGCATTACAAAAGACTTAACTAAGTAGCCATAACATATCTAAACCTAGATATTTCCCCAAATAATTACTGTATTTAAAAACTAAAAAGATAAGTTATTCTTTCAGTCTCCCACTTTAAAACATTCATATACCATTTGAAATGCAATGTACTTCAGAAAAGAGAAATATGCTGTCATTACACACTGATTCTTATTTGTGCTATAAGCACTGACAAGCCTTTTTCTTATCTTTATTTCAGATGTTTATAGAAAATGAAGAGGATATAACTGGGGCAGAAAAAAGGGAGCATTAAACATCTTGACATAGCCTTGGGTTATACAAATTTATCATTAGTACTTAAGATTTAATTATCTCACTATATGTACATTTTCCATCAAGAGAAAAAAAACTAAATAAATATTGACCTCTAGTTAATAATATGCATGCTGGGGCAATGCCTGTGGCTCAAAAGAGTAGGGTGCTGGCCCCATATACCAGAGGTAGCATGTTCAAACCTGGGCCTGGCCAAAAAACTGCAAAAGAAAAAAGAATATGTATGCTGAAGTATTTAGGGGAAATTTTACTGATAGCTTAAATTTACTGTGAAATACACAAAAAAGAAAAATCAATTAATAGAGGGATGGACATTTGAGTAGATATGTGATTAACAAGTCTAATGTAGAATGTAGGTGGTAGATATAGAAGTGTTCACTCTGAAAATCTTTCTTCTTTGGTGTCGGTTTGAAAATGTTAATCATACAATGTTAAAACAAAATTAGAGAAAGAGTGTTGGTATAAATCGTGGACTCCAGTGTAACATTTTGAAAAGGTTTCCCATTTAAATAAACTACATAGTTAAACTTGGCCCTCAAATTTATACAGATCTACCTCCTTGTTGTGTAGGTTTCTAAACACTAAAAGGGCTACTTTGGTGGTTAAGCATATCTTTAGTGACAAGTAATACACTGGTGTCAGAATTTATGGGATGAGAGAGAACTACTAGCAAAAGCAAACAATCAAAAGGAATGTATGGGGGTGTGGCATCTGGGAGTTCAATTACACAAGAACAAGATCCTAATAAATGTACGCATTTATGCTATTTATGCTGAAGCTTCTGATGAAACAGTGATTTCAATGGAGGAAGAGGTGGAGAAGGAAACAAATCAGAATCACACCTGGGGGACTTTTTCAAATTATAAGTACCCCTGGAGATTCTGATAAGCTTCCAAATCCTAGGAAAGAATCACTGCCAAGCTTGCTACTGATACTATTGTATCTTTATATTGTGTTATGTGGAGAAAAGTCAATGGTTATAGGTTCAGAGAAAATGTTTCTGCAGAAATTGAGGTGATGGTCATATATGTCCAGTCTCAGTCTAGTAGATGATAATAATATGACCATCTTATAGTTTCACACTAAAGTACTAAGTCTCTAGGCTTAAGCAAAACTTTTCAAACCAAGATACATATAAGCAAGTGATAAGATTTGTCATTGCTTCAGGTACTTGACTTACTTTCTTATATTTGGCCTAATTGGGAGACAATAAAGAAAAGAATATTGATTTGGGACCTAGACTTAGTCTTTGTATTATACAGAGTAATATAAAATTCCATTTAAGTAATGGAAATAATTATACAGAGTAATATAAAATTTTCATTTAAGTAATGGAAAACAACACAATGGAACAGTTCTGCCAGAAATATTAAAACACCCTCCTTGCCCATTCATTCTACATAAACACTAAAGATTAACAGCATTAGGATTTAGTTGAGGACCTTACTAAGTCTCATAGATAGTCAACTGAAAAGGAACATGATAAGAGTTTCCAGTTACAGGGACATGATGACCAAGCTGATCATAAGAATCAATGAAGCCAGACAGAACATTATAGAGTTTAGCTTTTTAAATAAACAAATCAATAATAATTCAGTCTTGATTCAATGATATGAGGGCATACATAGCAAAATGATAATAAGGAAAAAAATACACAGTAAGATGAAAACTCAGTATATGGAATTTGTCACAAAAGAGAAAAATAATATTAAAACAGGTACCCAATCTCTATGATCTTCACACATACAATAATACCCCAATTGCATGGTAAAAAAAAGCAGAAATCACATGTGAAATAATTAAAAGTAAAATGTATTAACTATGGAAATGAGAAGATTCCCAATCACTGAAGGAAAGAAAATAATTTTCGCTAGTTATTGTGCCCTTCTGAGGATTCTCTAATACATTAGTTTAAATGCTACCTCACGCATGAAACTATCCCAAAATACTTTCCACGTATTTTTCCTGGGTGAAAATCTACTTTAATAGTTTTAAACACCATTAACAGAAGATAACTCTAAATATGGTTTTCTGCTCTAACCTTTCCTAAACTCTATATTCATATTTTTAACTATTTTCTATTTCTTTCTGGATAGAGTCTAAGCTCCTTTCTAATAAATATTTAATTAACAAATAAAATTATATATATGGCATAAAAATAATGACTTGATACATATATACACTGTGTTATTTTTACTACAGACAAATTAATTAACACATCCATCACTAACCATAGCTACCATTTGAAGGGGGGAAATGAGGTCACTTAAAATCTGTTCCTGTTAAATTCCAAGTAATTGACAGTTACTATTACCCAACCCATTTTTAAAAGTGATATGCCCCAAACTAAGTTTATTATGGCTTCTCATCTTCTCCCTCCCCCTTGGGAATCCCTATATCAGGTGATGGCATAACCAGCAGAGATTCCCTACCTCAAATTTCTCTTCCCACATCTTGTCTGCTACTGTATTTTGATCCAACCATGTCAATATTTCCACAGATACTACCTTAGCCTCTCATTACTCTAACAAGAAGTGGACTGCTACAAAGTTGTTTTTGTTCAACATAAATGCAAGACATAACAACTATGTGGCAAGTACTGTTCTGAGAAGTAAGAATAAAAATGCCTGGTCTTAAAGAAGTTCCCCAAATAAGACTCAGATCTAACCAATTTTAATAAAATGGCAAACTCAAGCATAGGAGATAAAAAAAAAAGCATTACAGAGTACTAAAGGAAGGTATTTAACTCTGCTTAGGATGGAAGAGTGGAGTATCAGAGAATGCTCTTTGGAGAAAGTGATACTTTTGCTGCTATTAAAAGATCAAATACAGTTAAGCAAGCAAATAAGAAGAATAATAACTCACACAGAAGGGCAGTACTTGCAGGAGTACAGAGACCTATGAGCAGTTTAATATTATTTGACAACAAAAAGAGTACCGCAAGGAGGGAAGAGATATGAGCCTAGAGAGGCAGGCAGATGCCAGATTACAGAGTATTACATGTCATGTAAAAAGGTGTCAGACTTTATTCTGAGGTAATAGAAAGTCACTGAGGTTTCTTAAATATGAAGGGAGAGAGCCAGATAACATACTGAACAGATCTCAATGTGCAATTATCTTATTAAAATATTTGTTCTGTAATATTTCCCACTAGTCTGTAAGATCCTGATTGTCTTGTTCTCTAATATATCTCCAGTGTATGGCACATATAAAACTAATACTTTTTGCATGGATGGGTGAATGAATGGATGATGGAAGTACTCTGTGCATGTGAACAGTATAGAGAGAAGAGAAAAAAAAAGATATAGCATCTCTGATGTAAGAAGTAAAGAATTACTTCTCATCACAGTGCTCCTATCAAATGCCTGCCAGAATTACTAACTTAAAAATAACAAATCTAATCTTTAAAAAAAAAAAAAACTACCACTGATTATAGTGCAAATATCTTAGCACATGACAGAAGGATCTTTACAATAAGTCTCCTTCTAGTGAATTTCAAAGTCTCCAACTACATTAGTAATTTCTACTAGCTAAAATATATTGAACTCTTACAAAATGAAAAAAATGGTTCTACAATCTTTATCTATTCAGGTGATATTCACAATAACCCTGTGAAATAATACTATCAATTGCCTTACTTTTTAGATAAAAAACTGGATCACAGAGGAGCTGAACAACTTGGTCAAGTTCACACAGCTAGTAAGTTACAAAGTCAGGATTCAAATCCAATATATTTGACTTTAGAGCTACACTCTTTACTATATTCTCTTTGTACACAAGGACAGTGTCCATGTTTTTTTCATCTTTTTATCCTATAGCAACTAGGATGGGGATTGGCAGAGGCTAAATACCCAGAATAGGGTCACTATTATTTTGTAAAAGAGGTGCTAAAATCAGAGCTTCAGCAATAATAGTATTGAAGGTCAGTCACATCATACTTGTTCTAACATACTATCCATTAATCACTTCTAAGTGTTCAGAAAAGGCATAGTTTTTCTTAACAGAAAAAGATAGCTTCAAGAAATAGTCACAGTAAGAAATCTAGTGTGGCAGTTGAAGCACACAGTAAACACTAGCTGAAGTAATTAGATTAGGACTATTTGTTATATAATCTTGTTGAAGGTCATCTCTACCTTACCCAATGTCAAATATTATATAGCTAACTAGAAAAATCTAATTTACAGAAGTTTTAACTGGTCAGCATAGCTGCAAATAGAAAGAAAAGACAGATGTTCAACAAAAGCATTCAGTGTTTCTAGAAACAGTCAAGAGAAGAGTACAGTATTAGAATTTAGGGAGAAGGTACAGAAAAGAACAACTGACACAGACTTATGTCCTCTAAACAAAATGGATGAAACAAAAATGGAAAAAAAAAGTAAATTTTAGCTGAAAACAAGTATGCATTTTGTTACACATTCCATATATCATTTCTTGTGTCTCCTCAATGCCCTATTTCTTCTCTCAAAATTTATACAGCTCTATGATGTGTAATCACCACATTAAACTCAGTGCCATGACCATTTATGCTTTTATTAGCTTCCCTACATGGAAGGTGAAAAGAAAACACCAAAAAGCCTTCAATCAGTCTTTAATCTTCATTCACTAATTTAACTTAAATTTACTAAGTATAATGAATACTACTAAACTGTCTTGGCTCTGGAGATTAAATAGTTAGATCCTGCCTTTTCCTACATAGAACTTACCAAATAATTGTGTAAGAAGACATGACAGGGGTCTGGTAGAAGTTTATAATCTAGTCTGTGGGATCAAGAAATAAACTTAGAACTTTTACATGCAGCATGAGTAGTTCTTAATTACACTAAAGCCGACAGAAGATATCAAGTGTAACACATAGAAAACTAGGGAAAGAAAGGCATGCTAAAACTATAAGGGGACAAATGCAAAACTTTGTAGATTATTTACTTACTATTCTAATTTTACTTAGAATAAACAACAGCCTAAGTTATCTTGGACTCTTTAAAAAGAAATGTATGCTGGATGTGCCCAAATACAAGGTAAAGGGTTTTCCCTCAAAAAACTATCCCTCATTTTATAGTCAAGTCCTGATAAAATACCTGCCATTACTAATATCTCTCTCAGATACTTGATTTTGAATGACAAAATAGTGTTTTGGAAAGGTACATTAACCCAAACCAATTTGAGTCAATGCTAGCTTTAGATATTTATAGAGACTCTTTGACTTGATAGATTTTTTAAAAAGAGACAAAAAATTAATATAAATTTTGTAATTATTATGGGAGATGAATTTACAATTTTCAAGTATCGCTTGTCTCTAAAAACTTTAAAGATCATTTAAGCAATTCAGTATAGTGAGAATAGTGTAGATACTAGGAAAATAATGAATGCAGGTCAAGTTTAAAAAACTGTCCTATTACAGAAATAAGTAGTTCTGCCTTGAAATACATTTTCCAGTAAGAGAATTATATATGGAATTCTAAAGAGTTATATTGTAATATAAACCAAAAAGGACAATATAATGATGGCCATTGAATATTGGTGTTCTAATAATGTAATAATATATATAATAATAAATGTATAACACAAATAGACATTCTATATAATTCATATTCACAAAAATAGATGCATACAAGTTGTTCACATTTTTTAAAATTTTTCACTAGGATTACCTACTATATGACTATGGCTTAAAATTTGGGGAAATAAAATATTTTAAGATTCATTATTTCTAAATTTTAAGAAAAAGCTATGTATTTTTTATTTGTTTATTTATTATTAAATCATAGCTTTATACATTAATGCAATCATGGGGTACAATGTGCTCGTTTATATACCATCTGAAATAATTTCATCCAACTGGTTAACATAGCCTTCTCAGCATTCTCTTAGTAATTGTGTTAAGACATTTATATTCTAAATATAGTAAATTTAACATGTACCCTTGTAAGATGCACCATAGTTGTGGTCCCACCAATTACCCTCCCTCCACCTATCCTCCTCCCTCCCCTCCCTCTCACCTTTCCCCATATTCTTGGGCTATAGTTGGGTTATGGCTTTCATATGAAAGCTATGAATTGGTTTCATAGTAGAGCTGAGTACACTGGATACTTTTTTTTTTTTTTCCGTTCTTGAGATACTTTGCTAAGAAGAATATGTTCCAGTTCCATCTATGTAAACACGAAAGAGGTAAAGTCTCCATCTTTAAGGCTAAATAATATTTCATGGTGTACATAACACTATAATTTCTTAATCCATTCATGGGTTGATGGGCACATGGGCTTCTTCCATGGCTTAGCAATTATGAATTGGGCAGCAATAAATATTCTGGTACAAATCTATTTGTTATAATGTGATTTTTGGTCTTCTGGATATATACCTAGAAGAGGAATTGTAGGATCAAATGGCAGGTCTATTTTTAGTTCTCTAAGTGTTCTCCAGACGCCTTTCCAAATGGAATGCCTTAGTTTGCCTTCCTACCAGCAGTTTAGAAGTGTTCCCTTTTCTCCATTTCCACACTAATATCTCTGGTTTGGGGATTTTGTGATGTGGGCTAATCTTACTGGAGTTAGATAGTATCTCAAAGTTGTTTTGATTTGCATTTCTCTGATGATTAAAGATGGTGAGCATTTTTTCCAAGTGACTATAGGCCGTGTGCCTCTCTTCTTGAGAGGTTTCTCTTCAACTTCCTTGCCCACCCTAAGATGGAATCACTGGTTCTTTTTTCACTAATACATTTGAGTTCTCTGTGGATTCTGGTTATTAAACCTTTGTCAGAGACATAACCTGCAAATATCTTCTCCCATTCTGAGGGCTGTCTGCTT
>NW_003852581.1:2034304-2039898 GCF_000181295.1 Otolemur garnettii
TGGTCTGTAATTTTCTTTTCTTGTTGGGTCTTTTCCTGGTTTGGGGATCAAAGTGATGTTTGCTTCATAGAATGTGTTGGGTAGTATTCCTTCTGTTTGTATATGTCGGAAAAGGTTGAGTAATATGGGTGCTAGTTCCACTTTAAAGGTTTGGTAGAATTCTGATGTGAAGCCATCTATCCTGGGCTTTTCCTTTTAGGGAGATTTTGAATAGTTGATGCTATTTCAAAACTTGATATAGGCCTATTCAATATTTCCATTTTATTCTGGCTAAGTCTAGGGAGGTGGCCAGCCTCCAAATATTGATCTATTTCATTCATATTTTCATATTTCTGAGAATAAAGTTTCTTATAATATTAAGGATTTTTTGAATTTCTCAGGAGTCTATTGTTATTTTGTCTTTGACATTTCTGAATGATGTAATTAGGGATTTTACTCTTTTTTTCCTGGTTAGGTTAGCCAGAGTTTTATCTATTTTATTTACCTTATCATGAAACCAACTTTTTGATTTATTGGTTTGTTGTATAATTCTTTTGCTTTCAATTTCATTTAATTGTGCTCTAATTTTGGTTATTTCCTTTTTGCTGCTGGGTTTGGGGTTGGAATGTTCTTTCTTTTCCTGTTGCTTGAGATGTCCCATTAAGTTGTTGACTTCCTCTCTTTCTATTCTCTTGAAGAAGGCTTGAAGTCCTATAAATATCCCTCTTAGAATTGTCTTTGTGGTATGCCCGAGTTTTTAGTAATTCGTGTCTTGTTATTTGTTCTAAAAATTTGGTAATTTCCTTGTTAATCTCATCTATGACCCAGCTATTATTCAACATAAGGTTATTTAGTTTCCATGTTTTTGTATGAGTATGCAGATTTCTGTTATTGAGTTCAACTTTTATTCCATGATGTTTAGAGAAGATGCAAGAAATAATTTCTTTTCTTTTAAATTTGCTGAGGTTAGATTTGTGACCTAAGATGTGATAAATTTTGGAGTATGTTTCATGGACTGATGAGAAGAATGTGTATTCAGTTTTGTTAGGATGAAATGTTGTGTAGATGTCTGTAACATCCAATTGCTGAATGGTTAAATTTAAGTCTAAAATTTCTTTGCTTACCTTCTTATTGGACGATCTATCCAACACTGCCAAAGGAGTGTTAAAATCTCTGACTATTATGGTGCTGGTGGAAATCAAGTTGCTTATGTTTCGTAGAATCTCTCTTATAAATTGAGGTGAATTCTTCTTGGGTGCATAAATTTTAATAACTGAAATCTCATCATGTTGAGTGTTACCCTTAACAAATATGTAGTTACCATACTTATCGTTTCTTACTTTTGTTGGTTTAAAGCCTATTATATCTGCAAATAAAATTGTAACAGCTGCTTTTTTCTGATTTCCATTTGCCTGAAATATAGATGACCATCCCCTCACCCTGACACTATATTTATCTTTTAATGTGAGATGAGATTCTTGTGTGCAGCAGATATCTGGCCTGAATTTTTGTATTCAGTCAGCCAATCTGTGCCTCTTTAGAAGACAATTTAAGCCATTCATATTAATTGTAAATATTGATAAGTCTCGTTGAATTTTGGGTACTGAGTTTTTCAAAGGTCTAGTGGACATTTTTAATCCTTTCACCACTGTGGAAGTTGGAATTTTATCAAAAGTTTCTGAGTGAGTTTACTTTTGTGGTAGAGACTTGCACTGGTCATTATGGATGATAGGTCTAAGAACATCCTGGAAAGTTTTGGTTATGGCACATTTCTTCAACATGTGAATGTCATTAAAGTATTTAATTTCTCCATCATAAATTAAACTCAGTTTCTCTGGGTACAGCATACTGGATTGAAAGTTATTTTGTTTTAGGAGGTTAAAAGTCAATGGCCACCCTCTTCTAGCTGGAAAGTTTTCAGCAGAGAGATCTGCAGTCACTCTACTATTCTTCCCCTTGTAGGTTACGGTTTTGTTCCATCTGGCTGCTTTCAGAATTTTCTACTTAATTTTAACTTTGGCAAAGTTAATTATAATGTGCCTAGGAAAAGTCTTATTCAGGTTGAGTTGTGCTGGGGTTATGAAACTGTCTGATATTTGAATTTTACAATCTCTTGGCATGTCTGGAAAGTCCTCCTTCATTATTTCATGAAGAAGAGCCTCTGTGCCTTTCAAAGCCACCTTGTTGACTTCAGGAATTCCTATAAGGCGAAAATAAGTTTTCCTTGAATTATCCCAGAGCTCTCTGAGACAATGATTCATTTTTGCTCTCCACATCTCTTCTTTGAGTATTTGGGAGCGTTAAAAAGCTTTGTCTTCAATGTCAGAAATCCTATCTTCTGCTTGCTCTATTCTGTTACTGAGGGATTCTCCTTTATTTCTCTTATCTTTCAGGGCTGCAAATTCTTGTCTCAATGTGTCAAAATCCTTTGTGATTTTGTATTTGAATTCATTTAATTCTTGAGACAACTTTTGAAATGCTCCTTGAATTTCTAATTCCAAATTTACCTCCATTCTCTTAATCTTATTTTCAATCCAAATTCTGAATTTGATTTCTGACATCTCAACCATCTGTTTATGAATGGGATCTTCAGTTGTGTCATCATATCATTCCTCCAGAGGGTTGATCTACCCTGGTCATTCATGTTACGGGAGTTTTTCCAATGATTCTACCCAATGCTTATTTTACACCGTTTGGCTATATGAGCAGATAAGGTGAAATTGGGTTGTGGGATCCAGGAGTATTGATTAACTAGCCCTTTTCCCAAGAGCTGGGACTGGTGTCTGTACCTTTTCCCCTATAGCTTTGCCAAGGACCCATACAGTGCTATGACCTAAGAAACTGGGGACCTGCTTGGTGTGGGGAGGCTAAGTGGCTCTGTCTTATTTTTATCTAGTCTTTGTCCTACCAAATTGAATCAGTTTTCTGGGTTGAAGTCTCAGCTGTGGAGACATACAAGCAACTAAGTCACCCCACCTCCCACGGGCAACAACTGGAAAAGAAAAATCAAACCTTCCCACAACTACTCACCCAGGGTGCCACTTTGCATAGTCCTTAGGTGATTGGCCAAGTTCAAGAGGTCCAAATAAATTGTTCCATTCAGCATCAGTCTCAGGTGGGAGAGACCAAAAGGTCTCCAGGAACTAGATAGCAGAAGTCTCCTGGCAGCTAAAGTATGACTAGCTCTGTGAAGTCAGAAATACCCTCCACAGCAAATTAATTAGTCTGGTAAGGTTGATGCTTTCTTCCCCACTTTGGACCCCTATCACAACCAGTCATTGCTAACTCTGCAGAGGTGTGACCCAATTCCCTCCAATAAGCAGATGCTGCAGAGTTTTACACCTTGCTGAGTCACAGGGAGATCTATGTCTCTTCCACCAGGCCACTGTTCTTTGCCACTATCCATCAGGGGAAGATGAGGCCTGACAACCTTGGGTGCTTAATGGAGGCTGGGGCAGTTCACTCAGTTCCAGCCCCACCCTGATTGATGTTGCTGACAGAACAGAACAACTTTGCATAATTTGTTTCTGTCCTGGCTATATTCCCCTGTGGATCAGACACTGTTTGAGTTCACAGAAACTGTGACTCAGCCCCAGTCTGTGTCTGTCTCAGCTGCAGTCTGTGTTGGCTCAGGTGTGGCTAGACCTCACACTCAGCTTTTGGTTTCTGCCTCTTCCTTCCTTCCTTTGTTTCAGCTATGATACCCTGAGGGCTGGGTGCATCTTAGGCTCACTAAAGCAAGCCTCTGGCTCAGCCCCAGCCCTGGGAGCATGGCATTTCTGTGCAAGCATATTCTAGTCCCCACGTCCCACCCAGGCTAGTATCACCTCAGGTAAACCCCTTACTCACAGGGCCTGCATTTTGGTCCCAGATCTGTTCCACCAGTCAAGCTAAGTACTTTTTAAGACATTAAATAACTCAACAAAAACTTGTCAAATTTGGAAAGAGACTTGTAGATTACTGCAGAGTCCATGCCACTCAACTTATAAATAAAGGGATTGGCCCTGAGAAAAGGATTTATCCACTATCATTCATGGCACTGATAAAATCCCAAGTCTTCTCTCATCCCAGGGCTATCTGACCTTCACTCATGCCTTAGAAGCTGTTAAACAACAAATGTTATGTTTAAGGCCTTTCTATGAAAATATGAAAGAAATTTTAAATTATAAGCAGTCTTCCTGCTATTTAAAATTCATATTTAATTGCCAATGTATCTGGCAGGTTCATCTTGATAAGGCAGACTGAATAAGATCTAGAGCTCCCACGCCATCATGGAACACAATACCCTTAGCTAAACCCTCAACTTCACCTTTATATATCAGTATCATCTAAGGCAGCAGTTCTCAACCTGTGGGTCATGACCCCTTTAGACTGTATTAAAGGTTCGTGGCATTAGGAATGTTCTGAACCACCGATCTAAGGACTTCCTTGGTGGGACCTCACATAACATGCACAATGCAAGGGTACATGTTAAAGCTATTAAGAATAGAGTATAAATGTCTTAATACAACAAATACGTGAGGTGAAGTTATGTTAACCAGTTTGATGTAAGCATTCCAAATTGTACACAAAATCAGCACATTGTACCCCATAAATGTATTAATGTACACAGTTATAATTTAATAAAAAAACATTAAACTGCAAATTCCCTGGATCCACTCTAAATATATTACCCACTTCCATATTCTGAGGGTAAGGTACCAAAATATAGATTTTTTACGTGTTTACCTGGTAATTCTTAGACACATTAAAGTTTGAAAACTATCAGTTTAGAGGGTTTTTTTCTTTTGATCTCTAGACCTTTAGCCTTCAGTTATCTGATATAACTAGAATGTTCACCACATCATAAAAAAAGCGTTACTCTACTCAGAGTATAGTCATTAAAACTAGGTCAAAGGTGATGTCATGCAGCCTCCACTTTAACAAATGAAATTACTGTACTAGCATACTAATTTCTTTTAAAACAAACAGAAGACATACACATTATTCATTTCACTGGTAACATGTGGGACCAGAATTAGGCCCAAAAGAGGTAAAGATCTAAGTAAATAAGTAAGTACCAAAGAAGAAATTAATTATTTGGCTTTCTGTCATAGGAACATAGTCTTGCTCCAAAATGAATGCTTAAGGAAAAATGACTCTAGGCATCATAAAGACAACTATCCCTTCGTGACTTTCTATAGAGGTCCCCATGAACCAATATCTGAAAGGAGAATCTTCTGAGTTTTTAGGGATAGATTTTTCATTCTTAGGTCATCATGTTTCATTTATGTAGTATCTTTCTGTTAAAGTGCTAAAGGTACTTTGTAAGCCTTTTAAATCATGTGTTTATTTTTTCCTATACTACAGAATTTCTTTTCTAAAGCAAATTCCCTAAGTGTTACATGTTTCTAGCATTGAGTTACTGATCTTCACCATAGCCCAAAATACTAGTTTTTACATTATAATTGGTCCATGAGAAGTTAATAGACATTTTATACCAATTAGACTATGCAAAATTATCATGAATCAAAGAAGTACTGGCTTGGTACCTGTATCTCAAGCGGCTAAGGCACCAGCCACATACACCAGAGCTGGCAGGCTCAAATCCAGCCTGTGCCAGCCAAACAACGACA
>NW_003852581.1:2039918-2049233 GCF_000181295.1 Otolemur garnettii
AAAAAAAAGCCAGGCATTATGGTGGGCGCCTGTAGTCCCAGCTATTTGGGAGGCAGAGGCAAGAGAATCACTTAAACCCAGTAGTTGGAGGTAGCTGTGAGCTGTGATGCCACAGCACTCTACCCAGGGTGACAGCCTGAGCCTATGTCTCAAAAAAGAAAGAAAGAAATACATGCTGGAAAACATGTAACAAAAAGAAAATCATAGATATTTAAATAGCTCCTAAAACTTAATTCAGTTGAACCATTTAAGTTTCAATATAAAGCCTAGAAATTATAGTATATTTCATTTAGAATATGTATATATTTAGAATATTTCATCCAGAAAAATGCATATATTAATAAATAATAATAAATCTTAGAAAATATAACTGAAATATAAAATACATAGATAAATAGATGGTACTAAGCTTAAAAAATATATAGGTAAAATCTTATTTCAATCAT
The DNA here is from genome assembly GCF_000181295.1 of Otolemur garnettii. Taxonomy (NCBI): domain Eukaryota; kingdom Metazoa; phylum Chordata; class Mammalia; order Primates; family Galagidae; genus Otolemur; species Otolemur garnettii. The sequence continues at coordinate 2,040,365 of NW_003852581.1, forward strand.
ATACCAGTCTGTTGGCCTGATACTATTGTAAAAGAATTTATCCTCAGATAAGAGGGCAGCATAGTTTATGACAATGATCTGCCTAAAAGCTCATTACATGCAGAATCAGTAGTGAGTAATCTGATGAGTCTTTAGGCAAGCTCCATTTTTAAAACTGCAATAACAGAGAGATTTGCTGTCATCTGATAAACATCAATTAGAGAAGGTAAGGCCACAAGGAAGACTAACATCACTCATCACCCACCACTGGCAGCTGAAATGATTTTTCTTCTAAGCTTGAATGATCAGGCGCTATAGTCATACTGTATGGAAATTAATTTAGTTTCCATATTCTGAATTCACTGTGGTTTGTTCTGGTGACCTAAACACAAATTACTTTTAATCAAAGTTGATATGTTATTAATACCAAGAAGGATCTTTAAAGAATCATTTCTTTTTTAAATCAACTTTAGTGTTTCTCACCAGAGTTTGGGGTATAAATATAAGAAGGTTACATGTGTCATCCTTACTTTCTGGATTCTTTGTCCACTACAAGGCATTGTACTGAGTAGCAAAGACAATAGATTCCACTAAACACAGCACACATCCTAAGAAGACAGTAGAAAAATGAGACTTATGATAATTGGGTTAAAAATTAACATAAAAGCATTTCCTTTTATGCATCTTCCTTTTTTGTAATTGGTATTATAGAAAAAGCATTTTGGTAATTATTTTCTCTATCATGGTAATAAGAATGTGTCAGAAGTAAGATTAGAATCAATTTTTTTTTTTTTTAAGACACAGTATCATCTGTTGCCCAGGCTGGAGTGCTATAGTGCCAGCTTAGCTTACAGCAATCTCAAACTCTTGGGCTCAAGTGATCCTCCTGAATCAGTCTCCCAAGAAGCTGAGAGCATAGACACTGGCCATGCTGTCCAGCTAATCTATTTTTAGTAGAGATGAAGTCTTGTTTTTGTTCAAGCTGGTCTCAAACTCCTGAGTTCAAAAGGGATCTTCCTGCCTTGGCTTTCCAGAGTGCTAGGATTACAGGCATGAGCCACCATGCTGAGCCTAAGATTATAATATCCTGAAAAAGCAGAAGTTCTAGTGTTAATAAAAAGTTTATGCTTAGCTCTGTTAGCAAACTAAAAGTGTCCCATGCAAGGGTTAAACATCTCCCCACCAAAACCAGCTTCTGAATACCTAACATTCATAGATTACATCTAGCCTAAAGAGGCCATGTACCTGAGACATACAACAGAAATCACTATAGAAGTGATGAAGGAAGAAGTATTTTTTTTTTTTTTGAGACAGAGCCTCAAGCTGTCCCCCTGGCTAGAGTGCCGTGGCATCACAGCTCACAGTAACCTCCAACTCCTGGGCTCAAACGAGGCTCCTGCTTCAGTCTTCCAAGTAGCTGGGACCACAGAGGCCCACCACAACGCCCAGCTATTTTTTGGTTGCAGCCATCATTGTTGTTTGGCGGGCCCAGGCTGGATTCGAACCCACCACCTTAGGTGTATGTGGCTGGAGCCTTGGCCACTTGAGCCACAGGTGCCAAGCCAGGAAGAAGTATTAAGGAACAACCAATCTGGGAAATCTTTGGGAGATATGTAGAGCTTTTACTTACCATAAAAGTAAGCAAAATCATAACTTGTCTTAAACTACACTACAAATTGAAAACTAAAGCAGTAATCACAGAAATTAATGTAATAGGAGCTCTAAAAAATTTGCCTATCTCAGTTGTCATCTAAATATGCCCATACAGGAAGAGCCTTTAAATTCAAATAAGACAGGAAGTAAAAAAGAAGATACTCTTTTAAAACATCTGGATTTTTAAATGGCTACACTTCAGTTAAAGGTGATTTAGAATGAAATCCATTTATGAAAAGAAGGTGAAAGCAAATAAACAAAACAAAAAATCCATTTATTCTTAAGCCCTGGGTGGAAGAAGATTATAACTCTGGATTTATAACCAGTGGTCTGCCCACATACAGGTTGGGGTTTGGAAATTATACCACTACATAATCCAAAAATTCCTTAACAAATAAAAATATCATGCAGAGTAGCTCAGTATTAGTGAGAAGTAATCCTGGAGCCTTGGTGGAAAAAACTGCTAAAGCTTTCTGGTGAGATGAGATTTCTAGGCCATTTAAGATTGTCACAGATAGAATTCCTTGATGATCAGTTTATAATCTAAAATTATATACTAAATATGAAGAAACATATTTTACCTTGAGTGAGAATTAACAGACACAACAGCAGGATTAAACTCCCCAAAACTTTATTCAGGGCTCGGCGCCTGTGGCTCAAGCGGCTAGGGTGCCAGCCACATACACCTGAGTTGGTGGGTTCAAATTCAGCCTGGGGCCACCAAACAACATGAGGGCTGCAACTAAAAAATAGCCAGGTATTGTGGCAGGTGCCTGTGGTCCCAGCTACTTGGGAGATGGAGGCAGGAGAATCTCTTGAGCCCAGGAGGTAGAGGTTGCTGTGAGCTGTGATGCCACAGCACTCTACCCAGGGTGACAGCTTGAGGCTCTGTCTCAAAAAAAAAAAAAAAAAAAAAACTTTATTCAGATAGAACTACCTGATTGAGATTATAAAATGAGTATGCTTAATATAGATGAATCAAAAACATAAGAATAATGGAATGTTCAGAAACACAGCTGCAATAGTGTCCCCCACCCCTTCAAGTTGTCCACATCTCAATCCTTAGCATCTGTGAATATGTTATTGTACATGACAAGAATGACTTGCTAATGTGATTAAATTAAGGATCTAGAAAAGGGGAGATTATCCTGGTAAGTACAACATAATGACAAATATCTTAAGAAAAGGAGGCAGGAAGATCAAAGGTGGAGAAGATATGAAGAAAAGAGCAGAGGTCAAATTGATGCTACTTCTAGAAAGGTGGGCACAGGCCAAGGCAAACAGGCAGCCTCTAGAATGGTAGTTTCTAACCAGTGTGCCACTAGTGTGCCATGAGAGGATCTTAGATGCTCCATAAAAATTTTTAAAGATCATTAATTAAATTATTTTTGAAAGAAGTTCAAATCACAGTAATTATATATTTTTTGTACTCTTTTACTGATCAAGATAATTTAACTGTGTTGTGGAAGTTTAACTATAGATTCAAGTATGCTGTGAAATATAAAAGGTTGAAAAATACTGCTCTGGAAGTTATAAGAGGCAAGAAACAGATTCATCACTAGAGCCCTGAAACAGATGCAGCCTGACCAACTCATTTAAACTTATGACTTCCAAGACTATAAGATAATATGCATATTTGGGTTGTTTTAAGTCACTAAGTTTGCTAATGGCAGAGATAGAAAACTAATAAAAATACTTGTGAATATATGGAAGTGATTATGACAGAAATGGTATTACAAAACAGTGGGGGAAAGAATACACCATTGAAAAAATAAGTTGGAGAAAACAAGTTATCCATGTGAGGAAAATATTATATCCCTAATTTATATCATATTCAAAATTAGTTCCAGGTAGCTGAAGAAAGGCATCAACATAAAAAGCAAAACTTTTAAGAAAATATGAAAGGATATATTTATGAGCTCAGAGAAGTGATTTAATTCAATAAGATGTGCTAATCATAAAAAAAGATTTTAAAAATTGGAGTACTTTATAAATATCTGGACAAGAAAGTAAAATGACAAAGCACAGACTGGTAAAGAGATATGCAGATATATTACTGAATATTTATACATTAGTTTTTTTTTTTTTTTTTTTTTTTTTTTGTATACATTAGTTTCAATTAAAATGTGGCAATATCTAGTAATAATGAAGATGCATACATCTGCAGTGTGGCAATCAACTGTTAGGTATAGATTTTACAAAGTCACTCATATTTGTGTATAGACAAATGTACATAAAAACATTGGTTGCTTTACCCTTTTAGGGAACATTATTATAGTGCTTAAGAGGCAGGATGCTTACTGGCTGAGTTCATATGTGAACTGGTCCACCTGCTAGATGTGTGATCCTGATTATTTAGCTTCTTTGTATCCTATGTTTCTCACATGTAGAATAAAAATAGCATTTATTCATATAAGATTTTCTGAGAATTAAATGAATCAATATTTTAAAGAAGTTAGACAGTAGCCTGCACAAAATATTACATAAATATTTGTTAATGAAATATATAAAATAGGGCTAGGCACAGTGGCTCAAGTGTAATCTTTACACTCTGGGGAGGCTGAAGTAGAAGGAATACTTGAACTCAGAAGTGTGAGACTAGCCTGAGCAAGAGCAAGACCCTGTGTTTACTAAAAATATAAAAAATAGCCTGGCTTTGTGGCAGATGCCTGTAGTACCAACTACTCAGGAGGCTGCGGCAGAAGGATCTCTTGAGCCAGGAGTTTGAGGTTGCAGTTAACTATAATGATGCTACTGTACTCTACCCAGGGTGACAGAGCAAAACTGTCTCAATCAACCAATCAATAAAATATATACTATTTTATATACAGCGTGTCCATAAATATTTTAAATTGCACACGAACTTTATGGACACCATGTATATCACACAAGACCCAAAAATCCATCCATAAAATGGACAAATGAAAATGTAGTATATTCACATGAGTAGTAAAAAACTTCACCTTTTCGCAAAAGAGGTCTAGCCTTTGTCCTAGGCTTCTAGGGGGTGATCTCTAAACCACTGGAATCTCATACCACCTGGGTCACCAGGGAGGAACTGCCCTACCTTTTGTGTCACCCCAGGGAGTGGTAGTGAGGTGGGACTGGGGAGGCGAGGGCAGGAGAACGATGTGTGGTGGAGAGAAGCTAGTGTGGCAAAAGCCCACCAGTCTGTAGTTAGTTGAGGGAGATCATGGAAAACCCTGTGCCACTGCCCATGCCCACCCCAGAACCACCCATGGACCTAGAAAGCCCTCCTCTGGCTGCACTCCTCCCCTATGAGCATTTCACAGGCCTGAAGGTGAGACAGGGATCCCCATTTGGGGATAAAAGGGGAACACACCCCCCATTTCCTAGGCCTGGACAATTTCATTTAAGTTTCCTGGGCCTGGGAAATTTCATGAAGAAAAGGGCTAATTCACCTTGCCCCTAGCTGAAGGGACTGTATCCTTTCACTAATGTGTTTGTTTATCTTACCCAAGCAGAAAGGACTGTATCTATTCATTTGTTACCAAGTCCTAGCCAAATGTAACTACAAAGGACACAAGAGACTATACTTACCACTAGACAAAGGATGGAGGTGGAGATTTTCTGACTGTGTCTTTCCCTCTGCCAGAGCTCTGCTTTTTCTGTATTTCTCTTTGGCTAATAAATCCTGTCTTACCACTGCTTTTTAGTCCATGGGTTCATTCTTTGAATCCACAAGACCAAGTACCTACTGAAGAAAGAAATTCTGGTAACACCTGAAAGGAATATCTTTATTTGACTGGGGGCACTGGGTTACCAGTCTAACAATATGGTTTAGACAGCCAGGGTCGGCCACACCACATAGTCTTAGGGTGGGGTATGGCCATGTCAGAAAGACCAAAAATATGATTTAGGGTAGGGTCTGTGGGTCAAATATAAATCAGTCAACACCAGAGAAGCTGGAGACTGAGATCAAGCCCAAGGGCAATCAGTCATACCTATGTGCTAGAACTCCAACAAAAACTCTGAACACTGGGGCTAATTTGAGCTTCTTTGATTGTTTATACTCATGTGTATTGCCATACACTGATGTTTAGAGAGTAACACTGTTCTGATTGCACAGTGAGAAGACAACTAGAAACTCCATATTTGAAAACTCCCTGTGCTCCATTCTAAATACTTCTTCTTCTCTTGACTGGTTTTAATCTATAGCTACTCCCTATAATAAAATCTAACTATGAGTATAACATCTTCCAATGAGTCCTGTGAATCCTTCTATTAAGTTATGAAAACTGAGGATGGTTTAGTAAAACCTCTGAACCTGCAGTCTTGCCAAGAATATACCCTCTAACTTCACTGTTGTCTACCTTCTGATATCATAAAATGAAATAATATAAGCAATTTAAATGAGTAAATTACAGCCCCATCTATCAATATGGAAAATGTCAAAAGCATGAAATTGAGTGATAATATTAAGTTGTGGAAGAATACTTTCAGAGTTATAGAGAGTTATAGCATTTATAAAAACTGTTGTGTGTATATATATATATATATATGTATATAGTACAGAATCATTTAAGAGAATTATAAACACCAAATTCAGAATAGTAGTCACCTCTGGGAAGGGAGGAAGTAACAGTCACATTGAAATTTTCAATTGCTCAGTTTCTTTAAAAAATACACAATTAAATGCAACAAAATTGTGAGTAGATGAATATTCTTTATATTATTCTTTGTACTTTCTGAAATAACCTTAAATATTTTATAATATAGATTATAATTAATGAAGTGACATTGTATAAATATAGCATAATATTTCTATTGTCTTTCTAAATTCAATCCTTTTAGTAGACATGTCCAAGGTAGCTACAATAGGTTAGAGGTTAGCAAATAATTCCTTCTGGTATAGAACATCACTGTTACCAGGAAATTGAGAATTTTTTCCATTGAGAAATTTAGAATCATATAATAAAGGGTATATTAGAACAAGACAGAAAAATTGTATGGACTTCAAAACCTGTTAAGACTACAATTTTATCTATGACAGGCTTAAGATATTCTCCTTTCTCATTAGTCTTTTTCACTAGTCAAATATCAAATTATAGGAAGTATCTATTAATTTTGTGTTACACCTGGTACTATTTGAGACATTAGACTCTATCAGTTTCTAAAAAGGGTTAGGAAAAATAATCTGTTGGAGTGTTTAGCTACATTTGCCAAGTGGTGTTCTGTCTCCTGTTACTGATAGGGGATTACTTGAGAAGTGACACTAAGAAAGGGCCTTTAATGTGGTGGGAAGAAAACCTGGCCTGCTGAACCAGGAAGTGTGGAGGGCCCATAAGAATTTGATCATGAAGTAACCTAGGTCATCAATGACCTATAGAAAAGACAATCAATGACAAACAGAAAAGTGCAATACTTCCTGGAGGAGGAGCCAATGAAAGACTTGCAACCAATTTCAAATGGAGAGGGTTTTTATATCCCTGGAGGACTTTGCCTCTGAGCCTCTCTCACCTTTTCTCCTTCTTCAATGAGATCCACTTTCAACTCTCTTTGGAAGCGCTCTAAACTTTCTCTTCGTTTTTCCTAGATAAAATTTCTCTTTATTGCACTGAAATCTGTGCAGGTTACTTTTGCTCTCTATTCATACTGCCTGTGCCACTCCAGTTTGATTTCCAGTTTGTTTCCATCCATTTTTGCTTTCAATTGCTGCCTGCCTTTGTTGAACTTTCTAGCTCAGCCAAGTAATCCAACCAGGTCAATTGGGTTTGGGGAGCCATAACTCCCAACCCCCAACAATAAATTATATAGAGGAAGCTGATATGATCAAGACAATAAGCCCCATCTTTACTGTCAATTTCCTATCAATTAGGAAAGAGTCTACGTGTACATAAAATATTACTGGTTAATTACACATCAATAATTACACATCAATATACTAAATTATGTTAAGACCCCATAATAGACCAGGAAGTTAAAACTACAGACCACAGAACTAGTATTTTCATTTGCCTAGGGAAATCTTTATACTATGTAAGTGGTAGCACCAATATTTCCAAGCTCCTTATAAAAAGCAATAGATGAGCTATTACCAACTGACCTACTGAGTTTTTCATTTCAGTCAGATGGTACACGTCTGCACACACATACACACAGAGAGAGAATTAGAAAAAACTTAATCTTATTGTGTCAATTCCCCACTGGGGAAAAATAATTTTTAAATGTGTTTCCTAATTTCAAGAAAAACAAAGGAATTGAATTCAGAATCAATTGGAAGTTGTATATGACTTAAAAATTACAGAACACTATCACCTAGACTATTAACATATCATCAATAATTTGATAAATCCACTTAACTAAAATTAATTTCCTTTTCTTTTTTATTTCTTTTTGAGATAGAGTCTTGCTCTATTTCCCTGCATAGAGTGCTGTGGTGCCAGCCTAGTTTACAGGAACCTTAAACTCCTGGGCTCAAACAATCCTCTTGCCGCAGCCTCCTGAGTAGCTGGGTTTACACGTGCTCATCACAACACTTGGCTAGATTTATTATTATTATTATTATTAGTAGAGACAGGGTCTCACTTTTCCTCAGGCTGGTCTTGAACTTCTGAGCTCAAGCAATCCACCCACCTCCACTTCTAAGATTACATGCATAAGCCACTGCATCTAGCCTTAAAAGTAGTTTTCTATAAATACTTCCTTTCATTAAATATTAAAATATTCATGATATATCTGTTACTTTCATCTATAATATTATGAACCATTCTTTTGTTTGAAAATTAATTTTTATGATGTTTAGGCTAAATGGGGCCTCTGAAATATACATTTAAATATAAAATGTAATAGAGGTATCTATTTTAGTAAGCCATCAAAAAATTGCCTGGTTTTTAATAATATATTTATTAATAGAGGATATACTGAGAGAGAATACCCAGAAAAAGTGAGGTCTAAGAGAACAGAGGTCTTCTCAGGGAGACTTCAAGGATACACCTACAAGGTCCTACCCCATGGTGACTCAGTTCTTAGGAATTTGTAGAAACTTAACTCTCTGGGACCTAGAAACTAACACTTGCTTCCATTTCTGTAAAAGCCTGTGGTTCTGTAAAAGCTGAAGCATGCACGTGAACATTTTAAAACAATAACTGAGAAAATGACATGAAGGCTGTGTTGACCAGTTTGATGGAAGTATTTCAGATTGCATGTGAAAACCCCACACTGTACCCCAGAAGTGCATTAATGTACATAGTTACCATTCAATAAAAAAAAAAAA
>NW_003852581.1:2049253-2111128 GCF_000181295.1 Otolemur garnettii
AAAAAAAAAAAGAAAACTACATCTTATACTCATTTGCATGAGTATAAAATTATTGTATAAAAGTATTTATTTAAGGATTTATACATTTAACCTAAATTTTCAAATGTGTTGGAATAAAGTTGTTCATAATAGTTAAAAAAAAAAAAAAAGCTGAAGCATGCTTCTGCAGCTTGAATCAAACTGACCAATGAGAAAAGTACCCCTGGCCCAGACTAGGGATTAAAAGGAAAAGAATGAACCTGATGGGGAGTGCAGCTGTTTTGAACTCTTCTGTGCCTTTGCTCCACCAGCTAGAATAAAGGCCTTCCTCTTTTAAACAGGGTATTTGGTTGCTCCTTTTCTCCACTGGGCCTTGTCTTCCTGCAACAATATATATCATATAGAAGAAATATAAAAGTATAAAGAACATTAAGAACTGGTATAAATAATGGAAAATATGTATTATATGAGAAGAAATCCAATAATGAGACACAATTATGATAATCCAACTAAATTTCCTTCTAATTTCAAATTCTTCAATTGTAAAGGTATATAGTTAAATGTGCTTATACATTTTTCATACTGCTTTTCACTAGGTTTGTTCTTCCATATCAGTTTTGCCTGTTAGAAAATGCACATATGTGTAGTTTACAATGGTGGTATTTGTTCTCTATCTCATCTCTGTATTTTCTTCATGTATATTATGCTCAAGTGACACAAACCAATGGCCTGTAATAAGTGCCACACTAAATAAATATATTGACAAAGATTCCTCTGTATGATATCTTACAAGTCATTCCCATTGTCAGTCTAAAAGGTTTTAGTTAGGTGGATTGATTCAGGAGATTAGTTTTTGAACTAGAATATTATAATAGGTCATTGAGTTATGTTGATTATTTAGAATAGGAGTTGATGTGGTCTTTGATTGAACTTTTATATATAAAACTGTAATTTTGGAAATGGAAGACAGAACAGTCTTGGAGAGGCTACTCTCACTGTTCTCCAGAATCCCAACCTTCTGACAAAGTTTGGTGGACTTTTCCCTGTCTCTGACTATTGGCTGACAGTGACAGACGGCAGGACCCTCTTCATCCGGTAACATTGTGACTAGAAGGTAAATATTTTATTATGAACTTTTTGGAAGTAATAAAGCTCCACATGACATGTTTTCTTCTAATGTATTAAATGGCAGCCTAAGCAGTGGTTCTCAACCTTCCTAATGCCACGGCCCTTTAATACAGTTTCTTATGTTGTGGTGACCCCCAACCATAAAAATTATTTTCATTGCTACTTCATAACTGTCATTTTGCTACTGTTATGACTTGTAACGTAAATATATGATATGCATGATGTATTTGGGTGACCCTGTGAAAGGGTCATTCAACTCCCAAAGGGGTTGTGACCCACAGATTGAGAACCTCTGACCTAAGGGTTAACAATTAAGATACTTGAAGATGGCAAAAACTTTTGAGATGCCAGTCAGGCTCCAGGTTTGGTGTAGTTTACAGCAGCCATCCTGGTACCCTGATGCCTGGAGAGGCACCTTTGTATGTCTCCCTTCTATAGGGCAATATGGGACCTAGAGGTAAATAATAAAGTATATGTCCTAAGAAACTTACCTTAGAAAAATCTACAAATGTACCAATCTACAAATACAGTAGGTAGTGCTGCCTTCCAAAAGTCACTACATATATATTTGTCTTTTTTTCTTCTTTTGGTATCTTTCTTGAAGTAAGAAGTAGGAGAAAGAGAAATATATGTATGGTGGATATAAAAGTAAATGCTGTATTTTGCTATATTATAAGGTATGCCTCCTGGGAATATAAACCTGGGAAATTTATGTCACAGCATCATCTCTCCCCAACATTCTTGTTAGTACTCAAGGTATTGGCATCCAGTTCAGCTATTGGGATGTTGGTCCAAAACTCAATGCTTTCTGAAAAGCAGCAGCTAAGTACAGATGTTCTTTGACTTACAATGGGGCTTACATCCCTGTGAATCTATTTTAAGTTGAAAATATAAATGGGTTTATCAGGGCATAACCCCATCATATTCTGAGGAGCACACTAAATGTGTATTGGTTTTGTACCATCATAAAGTCAAAAAATCTTAAGCTGAACTATTCTAAGCCAGAGACTGTCTGCAAAAGGCAATGACTCCTATAATCTCAGGAAACAGGCATGTTCTTACTAATAAAAGCCAGGCCTCATCCCGTGCTATATGCTCTTTGGATTCATTATTTATGATATTTTACTCTATTAATCAAGACTATCAAAAATGCCCTCAAGTGAGTGCTCCACTACATCCCAGCCTCATTCAGAATGATCTAGTTTGGGTAAAAGAGCAAGCCTACCTATTACCAGTCATGTGTGAGAGAACCCAAGGAAGCTTGATTGGCAAATAGTAATCACCAAAATAAAAGCTACCAACATAGTAATTATATTAAAAAAACCTACCATGTCACTAGAAGTCAAGTGCAAATTCTCAGTCATGATATACAAACTGCGTAGAAATCAGCTCTTGGAGGTAGTTGTAAAATCAACATGGATCTTCTAACTCTATAATAAGATTGTCCAGGTTCCTTTCCTTATTCCCCTACTGACCAACTGCTTGACAGTGCTTCACTTCTCAAGACTATAAAATGGGGATAATAATATCTAATGAATAGAATTACCACATGGATTAAATTAGTACATGTTAAGTGCTTACTGTGTGCCTCCTATATGGTAAAGTTATAAATTATAAATTTTTATAGTTATCACTTCTGTAGTAAAGAAGAAAATTACTGCAGATCATATCACCCATGTGGAGTTTGTAGGCTACATTGTTGTTACTACATGAAGATCTACCTCCATGTTTTCAAGGTCTGTGGTTTCTATTAGAAGTTAAGCAACCTGGGCACCTGGTAAATTCAACTATTTTCTGTGGAAAGACCTGTGAGAGTTGTAAGAGAAGTATTGATGCTAATAGCAATAAGCATTGAGATTTATTCCTTTGTTCCCAAATATTTATGGAAATAGGCCTACTATGTACCAGAGATAGTTCTGGGTACTAGGATACAAAAGTAATCAAAACCAATGTTGTCCAGCCATTATGTAATTTATTTAGTGCAAGAAAGAGACAACAAACAAGAAATAAGATAATGATAAATAGTGATAAGTATTCTGAAAACATAAACAGGATAATGTGAGAGCGATATGGGAGTTGGAACAGAATAACACAGGACAGACTCTTTCAGGAATTGATATTTGAGGTGAGAGCTGATCAACCAGAAGTAACTGGTCACAAGAAGGCACGGAAGAACATTGTAAGAAGGAATATTAAATTTCAAAACTTAAAGTGGAAGTTAAGGAAGAGAAATGTACCCAATAAATCTAAAACAGTGAATAAGTAGAAATATGATGTGAAATGAAATTACAGAATAGTCAGAGGCCTAATTATGCAAGGCTTTGAAGGCCAGGGTGAGGACCTTAAATTTTACCCTAAGTTAAGTGAGAAATTTCCAGGTTTTTGTTTTTTTTTTTAAGAGACCAAGTCTCACTTGATCACCCTTGGTAGAGTGCTGTGATGTCACACAGCTCACAGCAACCTCCAGTTCTTGGGCTTAGGAGATTCTCTTACCTCAGCCTCCCAAGTAGCTGGGACTACAGGTGCCCACCATAACATCCAGCGATTTTTGTTGCAGTTTTGGCTGGGGCTGGGTTTGAACCCACCACACTTGGTATAGGGGGCTGGCGCCCTACTCACTGAGACATAGGTGCTGCCAGAAATTTCCAGGTTTTGAGAAGGAGAGTAACATGACCAGATAAGTATTTTTGAAAAGATGAGTCTAGTTGCTTCATGTAGAACTGTCACAGGGAAAGGAGAGGAAGCTTGTTATGTCTTCTGTAGATGAAGAATGAAATGATCATGACCTGAAACAGGGTAGTGGCAGTATAGACCAAGAAGTAGAGATTGGGTACATATTGAAGACAAACAGCTGACATGAATTTCTGATGGAATGGATATAGAATGGAGAGGTCCTCCTGAAACAAGTTTAAGGTAATTTGTACATTCATAAAAGCAGTCCCCCCCACCGAAAAGTGAAAATGTTGCAGGAAGGCAAGGCCCAGTGGAGAGAAAGAGCACCCAAACACCATGTTTATAAGAGGAAGGGCTTCATAGAAGAATTCCAAATGGCCACACTCTCTGACTTGTTTGGTCTTTCCCCCTTTATTGACAGTCAAGAAGTTCCAACCCATAAGCACCCTTCTCATTGGTCAGTTCAAATTAAAGGGTAGATGCTATTCCAGCCCCTACAGAACTACAGGATTGCACAGAAGTGGAAATTTCCAAGTTAAGTTTATAAATTCCCAAGAGCTGAGTCACTGTGGAGAAGGACCCTGCAAGTGTACCTTTGTAGTCGCCTTGAGAAGACCTGTTCTCCTAGACCTCACCCTTCTCAGGTATCCTCTCTCATAACAATCAAATGCAATTGCTCAAGTATGACAGTCTTCTTATACGGTTATTGTTATACAAGAAGGGTACTCAGGGAGCACTCTTACTCCACCTGAGGGGTGACTATTAGAGACAACTAGTTGTTACTAACCTCAACAACCACTATATTCTGGCTTTTCATCAAGATTACTACTTACTACTCTGGGTACTAATTTTTAGCTAGAAGGGTGTAAGGAATAATTTCTGTGCCTTTAAGGAGTTACCACGACTTAAAAAACACAGCAGTGTAGATAATCCAAGAAATGATCTGGTACAAGTATCTGAGTCCAGTGGTGCTTCTGGTGAAGATTTCATACTGAAGGAAGAGGTTGTGGGCAGATGGATTGCCCATTAGGTACTGCTGTCATTCTTGGAAGGCATAATCATCATGCTTACCCTAGAAAAATCTTCAAAAAGGAACACATAGGCTTCAGAAAATTTTCTCCCAGAAACAGCCTCCATTTTATAGATCTTAGCCATATATTGAGCTTCTTCTGTTCTTGGTGACATTCTATAAATGATAAATTCATTTTTTCAGCTTTCCCAGTTGTCTTTAAATTTAAACTTCTATAAGAAAGTCACAATAAAACTATATATTGATGACAGAAACAGATGTATATTAATAACTGCAACAAGAGTCCAGAATAAATTAGCATAAATTATGGAATGCAAGCCATTATTCATCATTAAAAAATAAAGCCTTCCAAAATATTAGAGGTCAGTTAATATGCTTGGGTCACAACCTATACTCCCTATCTATAGTTCATGTGCATAGTGTCTCCATGATTTGTACAAAGGCCCGTACCACCATTCTAACTTAATGCTTCTTCAGTATAGCTTATCACAATGTCATCAATGAAACTTACAGTAGGAGAGTACTAGTGTTTCCTGAGTATCTCTTAAAGATGCTAAAATATAAGCTAAGCTTTTAATAAAATTGAATTTTTCAGTTTAAATACTTGGACTAATAGTCCCATCTTTATAATCTGCCACATCTTAAGCAAATTTGTTTAAAAATAGGTCTTTCAGATGCCACTGAAAAAGCCCTTGGCTGAAACTTTGTGGTGTATCAAACAAGTCTGTAGTAAACCTATTTACGTTGTTAGATTTGTTTTGATCAATCTCCTTTTTTGGTTTGATATTCTCCACATAAAACTCATTTCTGGTTTGAATAATCCTTATATAAATACTTGTTCCATTTTCCTGCCTGGTCTTGAAAACTAAAATTGTACAAATGATATAAAGATAAAGAGGCATCTTAAATCCAGAGAAGAATACACTCAGTTTTATTTCTAATGCCCTTTATGGCTATGTCCAACACTGCAAATATTTCTGAATGCATAAACAAAAATATCCCAAACTAGTGTCTTTAGGGAAACCTATATAACTGCTGGATCCTGTTCATGGGTTGAAAAATATGTGTAAAAACCATCTTCTTAAGACAAAAACACTCATGGCATTTTCCTGCTTTTTTACAAGGCCCTTGTGAAACAGTACCTAATGATACTCACCAGCTTAGCATTTTACTGTCTACAAGCTTTCAATGTCAACTATATATCAGAAGGTGGATTGGAAATGAGTTGGGGAGTTACTATACTAACTCTCCAATCATTTATCAAAAAGTCTGTTTTGCTTTTTTTTTTTTTTTAAGAAGAAAAAGCTAATCATTGATTCTTGAGAAAGACTACTGTAAGCGTCTCTACATGCAAGAAAGAGCTCATTTAAAACCAATCCTTCCTTCCTTCCTTCCTTCTTAATGTTAGGTTCTTGATTTCTTTGTATCTTCTGAATATTAGTCCTTTATTGGATGAATAATTTGTAAATATTTATCCAATTCTACAGCTTGTCTCTTCACTATGTTGATTGTTTCCTTTGTTAAGTAGAAGCTTTTTAGTTTAATATAGTCACATTTATCTATTTTTATTTTTTGTTGCTGTGCTTTTAAAATCGTAGCCATAATTTTTTATTTAGACTAATGTCCTAAGGAGTTTTCCTTGTGTTTTCTTCTACTGGGTTTATATTACATCTTACATTTAAGTCTTTAATCCACTTTGAGTTGACTTTTGTGTATGATGAGAGATAGGATCCTCATTTCATTTCTCTGCATATGAATATCCCCTTTTCCCAGCAGCATATATTGAAGAGAGTTCTCTTTCCTATTGGTATTTTTCCATGATATGTACACCATGGAATACTATGCAGCCATTAAAAATATGGAGACTTCACCTCTTTTATGTTTACCTGGATGAAGCTGGAACATATTATTCTTAGTACAGTATCTCAAGAATGGGAAAAAGGAAGTATCCAATGTACTCAATACTGCTATGCGATCAATACCACCTACACACTCATATAAATAGCAAAACATAACTATATTCCAGAAAGTAGAAGGGAAGAGGAGACAGAGAAGAGGGGAGGAGGGATTTGGGAGGAGAGAGGGTTTTGGGAGGACCTCACATAATGTGCATGATGCAATGGTACATTTCAAAACTATTAGTATAATTGTGATGTATGTGTTACTTAGTTCAATGTAAACATTTCACATGGTATCTTGAAGCAGTACCCTGAACCCCATCAATATCAATGTACAAAGTTATGATTTAATAACAAATAATTAATTTTAAAAATTCATGACTTCATTATACCTTTGTTATAAAAATTAGGGAATTTCCTTCTTAATCTTGTCTATAACCCACCTATAATTCAGCATAAGATTATTTATCTTCTGTGTCTTTGTATGAGTGTGAAGATTCCTGTTGCTGTTGAGTTCAACTTTTATTCTGTAATGGTCTGAGAAAATACGAGGTATAACTTCTATTCTTTGCTGAGGTTAGACTTGTGACCTAAGATGTGATCAATTATGGAGGATGTTCCATGGGCTGATGAGGAAAACATGTATTTAGTTTTGTTAGGATGAAATGTTCTGTAAAAGTCTGTTAAGTCCATTTGTTCTGGGACAAGTTTAAGTCCAATATTTCTTTGTTTAGTTTTTTTCAGGGAGGATCTATCCACAGCCAAGGGGATGCTAAAATCTCCGACAAGTATAGTGCAGAAT
The DNA here is from genome assembly GCF_000181295.1 of Otolemur garnettii. NCBI lineage: Eukaryota > Metazoa > Chordata > Mammalia > Primates > Galagidae > Otolemur > Otolemur garnettii. Next base: position 2,056,764 of record NW_003852581.1, read on the forward strand.
AATATCAAATTGTTCATGTCTACAGTGTTTCCTTCATAAACTGAGAAGCATTCCAAAGTGAATATGAAGTGACCATCCTTATCTTTCCTTACCTTTATTTGTAGCCTATTGTACCTGCAACTAAAATTGCAACCCCTGCTTTTTTCTAATTTCCATTTGCCTGTATTATAGATTTACATCCCTTCACCCTGAGTCTATTTTTGTCCCATAAGAGAAGATGAGACCTTTTATGTAACAGATATCTGGCCTGAGTTTTTGTATCCAGTCAGCCAACCTGTGCCTCTTTAGAGGACAATTTAAGCCATTCACATTAATTGAGAGTGTTGATGAGCCTGGTAGTGTTTTACTTGTCATGATTTTTAAGTGTTCAGTGGATATTTTTAATACTTTCACAATTGTGGATGTTTAGTTTTTTCAAGGCTTTCAAGATTTTCAAGTATCCAGTGGATAATTTTAATTATTTCACCATGGTGAATGTTAAGGTTTTATCAAGTTTACTTTGGTGGTAAACCATTAAGCTGATCATTATGGAGGATAAGTCTGAGTATATCCTGGAGAGCCAGGATACTCAGGATATACTCAGACTACATCCAGTCAATGAGGACTCTGGGGACCTGATTGGTGTCATGGGACTAGGTGGTTCTGTCTTGTATTCAGTCAGCCTCTATTCAATCCTAGTGAATTGGCAGCAACCTACCCAATGGGAAAAGATATTTGCATATTTTGAATCTGACAAAAATTTAATAACTAGGATCTATACAGAACTTCAAATAATCCATAAGAAAAAAACCAATAATTCCATACATCAATGGGAAAAAAAAATGAACAGAAACTTCACTAAAGAAGATAGATACATGGCTATCAAATACATGAAAAAATGCTCATCATCCCTAATTATCAGAGAAATGCAAATTAAAACCACCTTGAGATATCTAACCCCAGCAAGAATGGCCTATATCACAAAATCTCAAAATTGCAGATACTGGCACATATGTGGAGAGAAAGGAACACTTTTACACTGTTGAGACTGCAATCTAATATAACCTTTTTGGAAGGAAGTATGGAGAATCATCAAAGAACTCAACCTAGACCTTCTGTTTGGTCCTGCAATCCCATTATTGGGCATCTATACAGAAGGAAAAAAAAACTTTTATTATAAAGACACTAAGCTGTTTATTGCAGCCCACTTTACCATTGCTAAAATGTGGTAACAGCCTAAATCCCCTTCATCCCAGGAGTGGACTGGCAAACTGTGGTATATGTGTACCATGGAATATTATTCAGCCATTTTAAAAAATGGAGATTTTGCAGCATTTGTATTAACCTTGATGGAGGTGGAACACATTATTCCTAGTGAAGCATCACAGGAATGGAGAAGTATGAACAACATGGTGGGGCATGGAGGAAGCAGAGAGCAGATAGAAGGAGGGAGGGGGATAGGGTAAGGACAAGAAAAAAAAAGTAACTAATTCTCACATAAATTATATTCAATTTTGACTAAAGTACATTAATTAAACATTAATTTTTACTTCAACTTGTTAATATGTTATTTAGGATACAGGATACTACATCCTCATTTAATAGTGAATTATGTTTGTAGTTTCCCTTTTATAATGATATATTTTTTTTCCAATTTAATATCAGGTGTATCCAGATTGAACAGAATGATTTTGAAGTATTTCTTCTTTTTCTATTGTCTGTAAGATTTGGCATAATCTGTTTCTTGAAATTATCTTTCATTTTTACTTATAAATATTAGTTGTCTATATTTGAGACTTTGGGAAAAAATAATAAGAAGTTAATTGATGACTCCACACTGAACCTCAGAGTCAAAGTATTCTATAATAGACATACTCCTATTTGACAATGCAAATGTTACTTTCTTTGCATTACTACTATTTTATTGCTTAATACTTTGTTGCAGCAATCGTCTGATTTATTTTCTGAATGTATTTATCTTCACTCATTCTTTATGAGATTTTTGTTTCTAATCCTTATCTTAAACATTGTTAATTGTTTTTAAATTTTAAGCCTTTTTGATTTTGTGAAGGCAAAAAGTGGAAACCTAGTAAACACATGTATATGTACAAATAAAAAATAAATAAATAATTTTAAAAAGGAAACTGGGGAGTGTTCCTCCTGAGTTTGTTCTGAGCCAGGGTTACCATCTCAATGTGAGTTTCTGTTACTCAGAGACCGTACCCCTGCCCCAGCCACACTCCTCCTCGGATAACAATGAAGGGTGAGGTCTGGCACCCTCTGGTCATCTATAGAATTGGGGAGGTGTGTCTCCAAAATTTGACCCTGGTGGGAGTACACCACTATCACTGCTGCTCCGTTGCAAGTGCTCCTGTGCAGGTTCCTGTGCCTCTGTCCATGCTGGTACCACTGTCTCACTGATGCTACACACTTTTGCAATGCCAGGACAATTCTCCCAACCTCTGTGTCTCTCCACTTCTACTGGAGTCACAGTTTTAGTGCAGCTACACTGTACCCCATGCAGTGCCTAGCCCTAGCAAGGAACCACCATACACTGTGGGATCTGACCAGCAGGTAGGATTCCAGATAGCCAGTTGAGGGGTGGAAGGGTGGACTGGAAGTTCAGAATGACAAGAAATCTATTTGTTTAGATTAACTTTTATTCTGGGTAACAGAATTCGCAGGTTCACAGCAGGATATCTCTGGAAAAGGAGTCCAAGCCTTCAGCAGCTCTCTCCCATGTGGGAAATAGGTGGTCTTCTGTTCACTGCTTACTTGTAAAGAGTTCACAGTGAGCTACTCTCTTTGGGCAGGGGATGGACTCTTATCCTCTTTGGGATGGCTTTTGTATCTGAAATTTGCTTCCGTGGAGTCTCGGGTTGCCTCAAAAGGGATGATGTGCATTTATCAAACTTCTGTCTCAGCTCAGCTCCCAACCATTAGCTTTATTGGGTTCATTCTGGCCATTATTTCTCCCTCTGGATGGGAGCTTTTGTTGAAAGCTGGCTCCAGTCAGCCATCTTACCTCCTATTTATAACTACATTAATTGTATGGTTTACCTGTTACTTTTATTATTTTACAGTATTTATGATCTTAAGACAGAGTCCAGATAGTGGAAGATCTTAGGAGCAGGATGTAAGATAAATATCCCAGTCAGACAATGGTAGCAAATCACAGATGTGATTTTTTTAATACCCTGAAAACCTTGCGTGTGGACAGATAGTCTCTTCTGACCTAACTAAGGTGACAGAAGAAAAGAAATATTTCATCTCTTTATCTGGTCCAGAGCAATTCTTTCTGTGCTGAACAAAGTTTAAACATTCAACATTCTTAACTCCCAAAAAGCAATCTCCCTGAGTGAACAGCCCCGCCCTGGCAGAGAACTTCTGCTGCCTGTAGTATGGCTGTGGTAGTAGCAGCAAGTCCCCAGGCAAGACAGCTTTCAGGATTTTAAAGGGGCAGGTCTCATAAGAGCTTTGCACTGAAAATTAGGAATTTCTCAAATCAAATTTTCTCCTGCTTCTGTTTTCCTTTTTTCTGTTCTCTGCAATCCTATTCCTAATTTAATTTCTAGTCTACTTACAACAAATAATTGAATATTGTCTTCAAGCTTATAAAATCATTATTACTAGTAATGCAAGCACATCAATATATGACTCTTCTCTTAAGTATTACCACATGCATCCTTCAGGTAACAGAACCAGGGGATCTCAGGTTACACATGTTATTAATTCATAAAAACACAGGAGAGAAAGATCTAGAGCAACTAAGTTAGAATAGCTATCCTGGCCCATCCTCTCTATTAAAAACATTGGTAAAAATGAGATAAACAAAATGATCTCAGGTGAATATAATTCAACATACATTAAGAAAAAAGAGAATAAAGAGGAGTATAATATTCCAACAGATAATGAGAAAATGTCAGAAAGAGAGCCTCATAAATCACATAAAAACTATAAGCTGTGGTATAGGTACTACAATTTCTAAGAGTTTAAAGAAATGATAGCTCTAAAAGAATAATATAAATCAGAATTAGAAAAACTCAAAAGTGAATAGGAGAACTCATTAGAGAATAGGAACATTTGAAAAAGGAATTAAATTAGTAAAGAAATTAAAAAATCATTTCAGGGGGGCAGAGGTAAGATGGCAGACTGCAGTCAGCTTTCCACAGAGGCTCCCATCCAGAAGGAGAGTTAAAAGACAGAAGTTTAGCAAGTAAGCCAATGGTTTGGAGCAGAGGCAAGAGAGAAAGTTGAAGAACACACATCAACCCTGCTGAGGCAAGCTATGACCCCCAAAGATATAAACAAAATGTAATGAAACCATCGCGGAGTGGATGGGAGTCCCCAGCACCATGAGAATGTCTCGCAGTAAACTTCATACAAACAAGCGAGCAGAGTTCAGACATCCTCCCATTCCATCCCATAGGAGAGACCCTCTAAAAACTGGACCTCCTACCCACACTAGGGTGCCATACCACTCTCATGCCAGGCATAAAACTGTATAAAAGTTTATATATTTTTACCTGCAACTCTGAACTCCCAGCACTCTCCTCCACTCTCACCCCCAGGTCTGGAAGCCTGTCTCCCATGGAGTTCAGATTCTTGAGAATTTCCTCAAGAGGTGTGGACAGGGGAAGGGCCCTTGTTTGGCTGTGCTGATTCTGTGGCACGGGAGTAAGGAGAGGATGGTCAGCTGAGAAGGAACTATACAGGAGCAGCGGTGGTGCCCCCTAGGCACAGAAAAACAGCATTGATGGGAACAATAAGGCTCACGCCCCTGAGGCTATTTAGGACACACATGCCCTGTCTCTCTGGGCATCCAGAGGAAGCCAGGCACCTTCTCCAGTGGCAGCCACTGGTGAATGGATCTGGGACATGAGTAAAAGGAGTGTGGAGACTAGAACACACTCCCAGGGCAGGACTGACTCAAAAGACTGCTTTACTCCCAGGGCAGGGCTGAGACAGAGGACTGTGTTACTGAGGCAAAGACACACCCAGCCCTCAGGGGATCCTAGCTGAAACAAAGGCAGGCAGGCAGGCAGAGGCTGGAACTAACAGCTCAGGGTGAGCTCTAATTGCTTGCCCCAAAGCAATATATAATTTTAATGCAATCCCTATTAAAGTTCCATTGTTATACTTTGAAGATCTCAAAAAAATAATACTTCACTTTATATGGAACTAGAAAAAAACCTCCAATAGCCAAGACGTTACTCAGAAATAAAAACATAGCCCGAGGAATCATGCTACCAGACCTCAGACTATACTATAAATCAATAGTGATCAAAACAGCATGGTATTGGCACAAAAACAGAGAGGTAGATGCATTGAACAGAATAGAAAACGAAGAGATGAACCCAGCTACTTAAGGTTACATGATCTTTGATAAGCCAATTAAAAACATTGAGTGGGGAAATGATTCCCTATTTAACAAATGGTGCTAGGCGAACTGGCCATCAACCTGTAGAAGATTGAAACTGGACTCACACCTTTCCCCATTAACTAAGATAGGCTCTCACTGGATTAAAGATTTAAACTTGAAATATGAAACTATAAAAATACTAGAAGAAAGTGTAGGGGAAGCAGTTGAAGAAATCAGCCTGGGAGAAAATTTTATGAGGAGTATCCCTTGTGCAATTGAAGCAACATCAAAAATACACTACTGGGACTTGATCAAATGAAAATACTTTTGCACAGCCAAGAACATGGTAAGTAAAGCAAGCAGACAGCCCTCAGAGTGGGAGAAGATTTTTGCAGGTTATGTCTCTGACAAAGGTTTAATAACAAGAATCCACAGAGAACTGAAAAGAACTTAGCAAGAAAAGAACAGCTGATCTCATCTCAGGGTGGGCAAGGGACTTGAAGTGAAACTTCTCTGAAGAGAACAGGAACATGGCCTACAGACATATGAAAAAATGCCCATCATCATTAATCATCAGAGAAATGCAAATCAAAAGTACTTTGAGATATCATCAAACTCCAGTAAGATTAGCCCACATCACAAATTCCCAAAGCCAGGGATGCTGGCGTCAATGTGGAGAAAAGGGAACACTTCTATACTGCTGGTGGGAATGTAAACTAATACATCCCTTTTGGAAGTAAGTTTGGAGAACACTTAGAGAACTAAAAATAGACCTGCCATTTGATCCTACAATTACTCTATTAGGTATATATCCAGAAGACCAAAAGTCACAATACAACAAAGATATTTGTACCAGAATGTTTATTGCAGCCCAATTCACAATTGCTAAATCGTGGAAGAAGCCCAAGTGTCCATTGATCCACGAATGGATCAATAAATTGTGGTATATGTACACCAAGGAATATTATGCAGCCTTAAAGAAACATGGAGACTTTACCTCCTTCACTTTTACATGGATGGATCTATAACTTATTCTTCTTAGCAAAGTATCTCATGAATGGAAGAAAACATATCCAATGTACTGAGCCCTACTATGAAACTAATTTATAGATTTCATATGAAAGCTTTAGTCCAATTATAGCACAATAATATGGGGAAGGGGTAGAGGGAGGTCTAGAGGGAAGGGGGAGAATGAGTGGAGGGAGGGTGATTGGTGGGACCACACCTATGGTCCATCTTACAAGGGTACATGTGAATCTTTCTAAATGTAGAATATAAATGTCTTAACACAATAACTAAGAAAATGACATGAAGGCTATTTTAACCAGTTTGGTGAAAATATTTCAAATTGTATATAAAACCAGCACACTGTACCCCATGATTTCATTAATGTACATATCTATGATTTAATAAAAAAAGAAAAAGAAAAAGAATCATTTCAGGAATGATAAAACAAACTAAAAGGAGCACAAGAGCAATGTAACAGAATAGGAAAACGGTAGATGAGTTGTCACTCTTGCCTTTTATGTGGCTTTGTGGCCTTTCTTTACTCTCCTAGGCTGTGCACATTGTGGGGACAAGTTCGTCTTAAGGATCTTTCACTGGGTTATGTTCTTTCAGAGCAAGATGTTTCCTAAACTATGAAATACAAGGAAAACATGTTATAAAGTACATTTACTATGCTTTAAAAGGACCGCTCTTACCCTTTAGCCATATGCTGAGATAGGAAAATATGATATCTGAGATTTGCTTCAAAATAACTCAGAGTTGGATGGTGAAATGAGAAGGAAAGGGATACAGAGAAAACAAAACTGGCCATTAGTTGGTAACTGTTGAAACTAGGGGACTGGCACATGGGTCATCTTATTCTTTTCCCTTATTTAAAATTTTCTACAACAAAAAGCTTAAAATCGAATAAAAAAATTTAATATCAAATTTTAGAGGGGTAATACAAGATTAAGCTGACAAAATATAATAATTTTCTGAAAAACAAAGATTTTGTGTTCTGCTTTTTTCCTTCTAAAGAGAGAAAACTGTATCAACTCAAATTCTCTTAAAAGGTTTATTAAGTAATGTAAATATTTGATGAAGAAGACATTGTCATTGCCAGGAAATGAAATAAGCTATCTCTAATTAATTTGTACTTAACTTTGTTAACACTAATATTTCTGTTGTATCAGTAGATACATGTATCAGTTTTAGTGACCACAGTGATCTTTTCACAGCAAAGGAAATCCCAGCAAAGCTCTCTTCAACTTAACATAATATTTGTTTAGTGACCACAGTGATCTTTTTATAGCAAAGGAAACCCTAGCCAAGCTCTCTTCAACTTAACATAGTATTTGTGATGAGGAAAATAAAGTTTCTTTGTTCAGAACATATTTTAGATATATGTCACAGAAGAAATATGACCTTTTTGTATTATTTCTAAAGCTCTGAGTCTAAAATAGAGGATGAAAGACTGCTGATTTGAAGAATGTTATAGAATTACACAAAAAATAACTTTTTCTGTTACATGAAATCTATCATAAATCAATTTTTTAAAAAGTAGACATAAAAACTTATTAATATTATAAAGTAAATTTCAAAGTAACTATGAGTTTCAGGGTGTTTTTAAAACCATATGACATTCTTTAATGTATAAACATGTCAAATTAAGTCTTAAATGTAGTTTTGTTATGGATTTAAGAGAAAATTGGCTATACACGATTGAAAAAACATTGACGATAATTATTTCATCTTGGATATTAAAAAGCTGAACAGTAATTACTGATTAGCTTATTAAAATAAGACAAGTAAAGGATAAAATTTTGTGTAACAAAAATTCAATTTTTATTGCATTAAGCATTTGTTAAAGACTATTTGAAGAAGGATGAATCAAAATCAATATAAAAAGTTCAGGAATCACTTTTCAGTGTGTTTATAATTTAAAATCCATATTCAAAATACTTAATCAGCTTAACAGTTACTTTTCTTTCTCATTTCCTCTCCGACATTATAAATATGATGCACTGCTAAAGAATATATCTGAATCACTCATAACACAATCTCTAACAAAAATGTTTTCATTTTTCCATTATTTTCTAAGTTTTGCCCACATGTGGACAGTGGCAGGGGATGAGGCAACTGAAACAGAGAGGTTAAGCAATTTGCCTTAAGTCACATACTCAGTAAATGGCAAAGTTAAAATTGGAACCTAGACAGTCTGAATCCAAAGTCTGTATTGTTTGTTACCTACTAAACTACTTCAGGGTACCTCTTTGTCTATCTCCACCAAGCAACCTTACAATTTATTCTGTTTCCCAAATGAGCTAATTCTAGGAAGTGAATACTCTAACTGGTGGCCATCAGTAATGCTACAAGGATGTGTTCTTCATTGTAAATTAAGAAACACATTCAGTGGCAGCTAATAAATGTAAAAGGAAAAAAAGGTCTGAAAAACATTATGTAAGTCCTAATGAAAACATTTATAGAAGAATAACCAACTGATGTTAAAATAATTCGGGGAGTGGTTGACATCAAACTGAACATACAAGTTGTAACAATAAGTTCACTTACATTTAGCAGTCCTATACAAACAACTCAGTAAGGTTTCATAACTTTGGTCTATCAGTGTATCACAGCTGTGTTCATGTCAACATGTGGTAGTGTCTTGCTGAGTGATGTTCATTATTGTTGTTTATGTTTTTGTGTGCTGTCACAAGAATGTAGGGATGTGAATTAGAGCAACAAACAAGAATTAAATTTCTTGTCAAACATGGCAAGAGTGGAAGTGAAATCAGGGACATGTTAGTCCAAGTTTATGGGGCTAATGACATGAAGAAAATGACAGTGTACAAATGGATTAAACGTTTTCCTGAAGAGAGAGAAGAGAAAGCATCACTGATGAAGAAAGTTTTGGGTGGATTATAATGAGCAGAAGTGATGACACCACTGCAAAAGTTCATCAAGTTTTGTGTCAAAGTCCTTGGCTGACTGTGAGAACCATAGCAAACCAAGTAAATATTGATAGAGTAAGCTAGGAAAATCTTAACAGAAAATCTTGGCATGAGAAAGGTTATGCAAAAATGGTCCTGAAGGAACTCAGCAATGAACAAAAACAAGAGAGTCATAGTTTGCCAAGACCTTCTGGAGAGGTAAAATGATGGTTTGGGCCATGTTACCACTGGTGGTAAAACATGGGTGTACACATATGACTCAAAAACAAATCATGAAAGTATATCATAGGTGTCAGCTAATTCTCCACAACCAAAATTTTTGTTCAGTTCAAATCAAGGGTCAAAATGATGTATGTTGCTAACATTTTCTGCCGTCAGAAGGATTATTCATTATAAATTTATTCCAACTAGAGAAACAGTTAACCAAGTTTGGTATTGGGAAGTGCTGAAAAGGCTGCATGAAAACAGATACACAAAAATAACCTGAACTTTCTGCCAATAACCCTTGGCTCTTGTGTCATGACAGTGCACCAACTCACACAGCATTGTCTGTAAGGGAGTTTTTAGACAGTAAACAAATAACTGTATTGGAACAACTTCCCTACTCACCAGATTTAGCCACCAATGACTTTTTTTTCTTTACCTAAAGATAAAGGAAATATTGAAGGAAGACATTTTGATGACATTCAGGATAACAAGGGTAATACAACAGCTCTGATGGCCCTTCCAGATGAAGAGTTCCAAAATTGCTTTGAAGGGTGAACTAGCTGCTGGCATCTGTACATAGCTTCCCAAGGGGATTACTTCAAAGATGAGCATAGTAATATTCAGCAATGAGGTTAGTAGTACTTTTTCTAGGATGACTTCATGTACTTAATTGCCATAACTTGTATGTACAGTGAAAAATGAACAATATACATAGTATGCTCTATACACAAAGGAAAACATATTCATAAAATCAAGGCATCAGACTCTCATCATCCCAATCCAGGGTCAACCTTACCATCACTCATAGTGCATTAACCTGACCATTATGGTTTCTGGTACTCTCCATCATGACATCCCCATTACCCAAGATGTATTCTAAATAAACATATTCAGCTTGAATGCATTAAGCCTTTAAAAATAACTTTCATTTTACATAAAAAAAAAAAAACATAGCACAGAAGAATATGGTAAGTTACATTACAAGGAGGAAAGTACCACAATCTCCAAGGGAGAAAACACTCTATAGGGTCACAAGTGCAGTTTCAGTAACACATAACTTTTTTTTTTTTTTTTTTTTTTTTTAAGGCAGAGCCTCAAGCTTTCCCCCTGGGTAGAGTGCCATAACATCATGGCTCACAGCAACCTCCAACTCCTGGGCTCAAGCGAGTCTCCTGCCTCAGCCTCCCAAGTAGCTGGGATCACAGGTGCCCACAACACCCGGCTATTTTTTGGTTGCAGCCATCATTGTTGGTTTGGCAGGCCCAGGCTGGATTCGAACCCACCACCTTAGGTGTATATGGCTGGCATGCCTTAGCCACTTGAGCCACTGGCACCGAGCCAACACATATCTTTAAAATAAAAAAAGATACACTACTATAAAATAGGTTTTACAGGATATAATAACCAAAACCAAAGCATGATAATTAATTGGACAGAAGTGTGTACTTATCAGCTGTAAAGAATACGGGGCAAGAAAGTGGGCAAAATTAATTATACAATGTGTACTAGAGATAAAAAATATAGTGGAATGAATGAAAAGGTGAAGATTGTTGACTGAAAAAACTTCCCCAACAGTATGTATAAAATAATCTTAATTTGGCATGAATGTGTGTGTTTATGACATTATACATACATCTACTTTCAGAGAGGTGGGGAAGCTTGAAAATGTGAAAACCAAAGTGCAAGGAAATATATTTACTTTGGTAATGCAACATAACCTAGTCAAGCTGAAGATGTGCAAAGCTAGAATACTATATAATAGCATTGTGAGTACGTGGGTGTGAATGTGTGGGTGAAAATCATCATATATGCATTTATATGGATGAATTGAACAAGCATAATACAAATCAACAAAACCATAGAGAATATATATGGTAGAATTCTGAAAGTTAGGCAGGTAAAATTAATATGGGCCAGGTGTAGTGGATAACATCTATATCCTAACTACTTGGGAGACTGAGGTAGGAGTTTTACTTGAGCCCAGTCCAGGAGTTTGAGGCTGCAGTGAGAAATAATGATGCCATGATACTGTAGTGCAGGCAACAGAGCAAGCCACTGTCTCATATATATATGAACACACATATATGTTGTTTAGAGAGATATATACACATAATAAAATCATTTTACAAAAATACAAAGGAACAACTAATACAATTCAGCTTAATGATTACATCTTTAGAAAAAGAAGGAGAGATGCAATGATGGTGGGGTACACAGGGAGCTCGTAATGTATTGGTAGTGTTCTGGAAGTGCTCTTTTCATAAACTGTGCCATATATACACGGGCATTCATTTTATTATTGTTCACTAAAACATATATTTCATTTGTATGAATGACATTATATAATAATAAAAATGAAAGCTGTGGACCAGATCATGAGCCAAACTGTAAGATGGCACATTCCATCAGATGACCCAACCCCCCTTTGAGATATGTAGGCTCTTCAATAAACATTTATGTTCTTTTTCAAATTTTGCTATAATTAAGTAGCTTTAAAGTAGATGTTTCCATCCTTGTAGCTTTTTCTTTTTATTGAAATATTTCCTTGGAATAAATTCTCAGATATGGAGTTACTGAATCTAAGGGAGTGAACATATTTACAACTCTTAGTATAAACTGTAACATTATAATACTTTACCAAAGTGTCCCAATATTTATCATCAGCATACTAATACAAAACAATTTAGTCAGCAATTATTTGACTCTCTAATACTTTCAATTATTAGGTTATTTTGGATTTAACCATTACTAAGAAAAAAATTTCCCAGCAGTTTGATGACTGTCTTGTCTGTTTACATTTTCTGCCCATTTATCTAGAGATAAACAGAGATCTTGATGTTTCCCATAGCAATTTAAAGGAACTCTATATATGTAATTAGTCATTTGTTATTAGTCACAAATACTGTACTTCCACTCTGTTTACCTTTATTTTAATTTGATATTTTTCAGAGTAGATAGTATAATGTTTTAATGTTACCCTTTTTTGTAATTTCTAGAGTTTTAAAGAGGGGAAGTTATGTTTCCCTAGATATCAGACTATCCATTGTATTCCTACATTATACTTCCTACTTTAAAATAGACTATACTTAAAGAGATTCTCAGATTCCTGGCAGAAAGGAAAGTCCAAAAATGGATCACACAGGAAAAAATAAAGGAGACATTTCAATTAAGTGACATAAAAATACATTACTAGGAGATGGAGCAAGATGGCAGAATAGAGACATCTCCTTAGCAATGCCTCATGGTGAGACCACGGAGAGAGGACTCTAGCCACCACTGGATGGAGTGCCCTGTCCAGAAACATCATTCTGGGGGCACAGTGAAACAGCATAGAACTCCAGGAACCAACTAGGAGGTCAGGAGCAGTGGAAGCCTGGTACAGAAGGAAAGTGTCTGAGTGAGGGAAAAGGCCTCTCAGCCCTCTGGGGGAGAGCCAAAAATGGGGAAGGCCTGTCCTGCAGCTTTTGTGGAGTTTGGGGCTCACCAGCGCTGCCTTTGGAGGGGTTAAGTAAGCTAGTGAACTTTAACCAGAAACTGGTAATCAGGATTGAACCATTGGGAAGGGTGGAACTCTCATGGGTTCAGCTGCAAACATAGGCTAGACCAAAAAAAATGAATGAAAGTGATGACAAAATTTGAAAGGATGTATCAAAACTTAATAAATTGAAATAGTCAACCAAGGAACTTAAAGATGTAGTAGAAAGTATCAATAACACTTTAGACCATGAATAACAAAGAGTCTTAGACCTAGAGGATTAGGTTATTGAGCTAACTCAGGCACTTACAGAGACAGAAAAGAAGAGAAGGAAGCAGTATGATCACTCATAGAATTAAAGGAATTCACAAAGAGTTCCATCATATGAATTATAGGTTTTCCTGAAGGAGAAGAACAACAACCCAAGAAATGGAAGCCCTACTGAAAGACATCATAAATAAAAATATGCCAAGCATCATTAAAGATTCTAACACACTCCTTTAAGAGAGATATCAAAGCCTGGTTCATCTCAATACAAACAGAGCATCTCTAGGATACATTCTAATGAACCTGTCCAAAGTCAAAAGAAAAGAGAGAATTTTTCAAGCAGGCAGAAGTACGTACCATTTTATCTATAGGGGCAGATCCAGAGTGACAGTGAACCTTTTAGCTGAAACTTTTCAAGCAGGAAAAGAGTGGTCATCCACCTTCAACCTTCTTAAATGAAACAATCTTCATCCCAGGATTCTGTATCCTGCTAAACTAAGCTTCAATTTTGATGGAGATCCAATTGTTCATGACATTCAAACATTGAGGAAATTCACCACAACAAGAGAGCTTTGCAGAAAATACTCAGACTTGTTCTCCACACTGACCACCACAATGGGCCACCAGCAAATAAACACTCAGAAAGTAAAGGAAAACACCTAGGATCCACAATGGAACAAAGATAAAACTAAGCAATAGAATTTAACAAAATAAGATGGATATAACTCCACCATACTTAACAATTCTCTCAATAAATGTGAGTGGCTTGAATTCTCCACTGAACAGGCACAGGCTGGCTTACTGGATAAAAAAGGACAAGCCTCCTATATTCTGTTCCCAGGAAACAGACTTATCCTTGAAGGAAAAAACAAGACTCAGGGTGAATAGTTAGAAAACAATATTTCAGGAAAACAGAAAGCAGAAGAAAGGAGGGGTTGCAAACTTATTTACAGATAAAAGTGGATTCAAAGCAACTAAAGTTATGAAAGACAAAGATTCTCACTTCATACATGCTCAAGTGAACAATATAACAAAAGAACATTTCAATTATAAATATTCTTGCCCCTAACTTAAACACTCCCAGATTTATGAAACAGGCATTAACTGGTCTGAACAATATGATATCCTACAACACCATTATAGCTATGGACTTTAATACCCATCAGACAGAACTGGAAAGATCCTCTAAACAGAAACTAAACAAAGAAACAAGGGACTTAAATATGACCCAAGAACAATTAGGCTTACTAGACATTTACAGAACATACTATACTCGGTCCATGGATCACACTCCAAAATACATCATAGGACACAAATGAAACATCAACAAAATTAAAGGAATTTAAATTATTTCTTGTTTCTTTTCCTACCACAAGGCAATAAAGGTACAACTCAACTCCAAAAAAGATTTTCATCCCCACACAAAGGCATGGAAATCAAAAAACCTTATGCTGAATGTCAGTTGGGTTGAGGAGATAAAAGAAAAAATTACTAAATGCCTTGAAATTAACAACAATGAAGCCAGAAGCTCCCAAAACCTGCAGGATATTGCAAAAGCAGTGCTAAGAGGGAAATTGATCGCATTAGATGCCTATGTCTAAAAAATAGTAAAAGAGCACATCGATAACCTAATGAATCATCCAAAAAAAAAAAAAAAAAAAAAAAAAAAAAAAAAAAAAACCAACCCCCAAACCGGCCTGAGAAAAGAAATAACCAAAATTAAATCAGAAATAAATGAAATTGAAAACAAATAATCATTCAGAAAATTAATGAAACAAAGAGTTGTTTCTTTGTAAAGATACGTGAAATCAATAAAACTTTAGACAGATCTACTAGAAACAGAAGAGTAAGATCTAATAACATCAATAAGAACTGAAAAAGAAGAAAAAACAACAGACAACACAGAGATACAAGAGATTATCTCTGATTATAAAAAATTCTATGCCCAGAAATTTGACAATGTGGAAGAAGTAAACCAAAACCTGGAATCACACCATCTCCCTAGACTTAAAAGCTGGAAAAAAAAAAAAAAAACAGACCTTGTGAACAGACCAATATCAAGCAGTGAAATTGAAGAAAAAAATTAAAAAAAAAATCCAACAAAAGAAAGCCTGAGACCAGACACCTTCCCATCTCAGTATTCCATCAAACCTTCAAAAAAGAGCTTGTACCTATATTTCAGAACCTGTTCCAAAACACTGAGAAAGAAGGAACCTTCTCCTTCTCCAACATGAACTATGAAGCAAATATCACCCTAATACAAAAACCAAAAAAGAACCCAACTAATAAGAACTACAGAACAATTCACTAATGACTATTGATGCAAAAACACTCAATAAAATTATAGCAAATAGATTACAGCCACATATTTAAAAAATATGCACCATGATCAAGTAGGCTTTATCATAGGGATGTAAGCTGGTTTAACATATGGAAATTTGAAAGTGTAATTTAACTCACAGATACAAAAAAAAAAAAAGATCATATGATCCTCTCAATAGATACAGAAAAAGCATCTGACAAAATTCAGCATCTTTTTCTAACAAGAACACTTAAGAAAACAGGCATGCTTGGCACATTTTTAAAACTGATTAAAGTCATCTATGACAAACCCACAGCCAATATCATACTGAATGGAGTAAAACTGAAAACTTCTCCACTTAGGACTAAAACCAGACAAGGATGTCCACTATCACCACTACTATTCAACAGAGTTCTGGACATTCTAGCCAATATAAACAGGCAAGAGAAGGTTATTGAGGGCATCCAAATGAGGGCAGAGATGGTCAAACTCTGGCTTTTTACTGATATTATGATCTTATACTTAGAAAACCCCAGAGACTCAACTGTAAGACTGCTGGAAGTAAACACAAAATAGAGCAATGTCTCAGAGTATAACACCAATGTCCATTGATCAGTAGGCTTTGCATACACCAACAGCAGCCAAGTGAGAAGCAAATCAAGGACAAAATTCCCTTCACAGTACCTTTAAAGAAAATGAAATACCTAGGAATATACCAAACAATGTGGAGGTGAAGTATCTCTACAAAGAGAATCATGAATCCCTAAGTAAAGAATTAGCAGAAGACATTAACAAATGGAAAAATACACCATCTTCATGGCTGGAGAGAATCAACATTGTTAAAATGTCTATTCTGATGGGGATTTAGTGCAATCCCCATTAAAATACCAACATCATACTTTGAAGAACTGGAAAAAATTAGTTATTTGTTTTGCATGCAACCAGAAGAAAACCCATACAGCCAAAGTAATTGTTAGTAATAAAAACAAAGCTGAAGGCATCACACTACCAGACTTTCAGGTTATAGTACAAGTCCACAATCATCAAAATATTATGGTATTGGCACAAAAATAGAAACATAGACATATAAAAATGAACACTAAACAAAGAGGTGAAACCAATCTCTTATCATCATCCAATCTTCAATAAACCAAACAAAAGCATACACTGGGGAAAACAATCCCTGATCAATAAATGGTGCTGGGAGAACTGGATAACTGCATGTCAAAGACTAAAACTGAACCTGCACCTTTTACCACTTACAAAAATTAACTCAAGATGGATAAAAGATTTAATGATAAGACATGACATGATAAAAACCCTAGAAGATAGTATGGGAAAAAATCTTGAGGATGTTAGCCTGGGGAAAGATTTTATGAAGAAGACCTCGCTGGCAATTGCGACAACAAAAATAAACAAATGGGACTTAATTAGGCTGAAAGGTTTCTGTACATTTAAGGACACAAAAATTAAAGCAAATAGCCCTCAGAGTGGGAAAAAATAATTTCATGTCATGAATTTGACAAAGCATTGATAACTAAAATCTACAGACAACTCAAATTAATCAACAAAAAAAGAGCAAAAAATCCCATCTATCACTGGGCAAAAGACATGAAGAGAACTTTCTATGAGGAAGACAAAGGAATGTGTAAAAAACATGAAAAAATGTTCATAGTGTGTACTCATCAGAGAAATGCAAATCAAAACCACTCTGAGATGTCATCTAACCCAAGTGAGAATAGCCCACATCACAAAATCCCAAGGCTGCAGATGTGGACACAAGATAACTCTTACAGTGTTGGTAGGAATGCAAACTAAACTAGCCTCTTGGAAAGAAGTATGGAGAATCCTCAAAGAATTCAAACTAGAACTTCCATTTGACCTTGCAATCCCATTACTAGACAACTACCCAGAAGGAAAAAAAAATCATTACAAGATAAGAACATTTGCACTATATTGTTTATTGCAGCTCAATTTACTGTTGCCAAGCTGTGGAAACAACCTAAATGCCTATCAACTCAGGAATAGATTAATAAACTGTGGTATATGTATACCATGTTATACTATTCAACCATAATAAAGATGGAGACTTTACATCTTTTTTTTTAATTTTTCTTACACATACATTTGTTTATTAGGTTTCTACTTTTGCCTTCACAAAATTAAAAAGGCTTAAAATTTAATAACAATAACAATGTTTAACATAAGACTTTACATCTTTTGTAGCAACCTAGATAGACTTGAAACACATTATTCTTAGTAAAGTATCACAAGAATGGAAAAGCAAGAATCCAATGTACTCGATACTAATATGAAGCTAGTATATGAACTAATACCTGTCCATACAAGAGAAAAACTCCATTCATGTTTGGGAGAGAATGGAGGAAGGAGGGGAATTGGTATGCTCCCACCTAATGGGCACAATGTAGGGTATACGGCACACCTCTTGGGTGTGGAACACAACTACAACAGGGATATTACCTAACAAAGGCAAATATGGTAATCTAATTTCTTGTAACCTCATCTTAATCTGAAATTGAAATAAAGAAATCTTTTATTAAAAAATAAGGAATAGACGATTAATTTAATGGTGCCAGAATAACTGGCTAAAGATTTGGTGGAATGGGCTCATCCTCTACAATAAAATTAACTTCAGGTTTATTAAAATTTAAATCTTGGAGAGAATAACTTAAAGGGATGATATTCACAAGTAGCTGTTATTTCTGACTTGTTCAAGCAAGTCTATGACTGAATTGAAGGGGAAATTCCATTACAGATTCTTGTTTGCCTAACCTGAGACTTCTCAACCAACAACTTAAGAACCATGTCTGCCCTTGGTTCATGGCAGTAGTACTTTGAACCTTGCCAAGTGTCACCAATTATGTCACCTGGTGTGCAGCAACTGCCCCTACCAGATAACTCTTTGGAAGTCTGAATGATTTTTGCCTCACGGAAGCTCCCTAAAGACTAGGAACTCAATAATCACCATTTGAACAACTATGCAGGTATACTGCAGTTAGTTGTGCCTGGGTCATTCCCTAGGAAATGAAGCATAGCCACGGAAATCCAAGCATAGTCATGGCTGAGAGATCACACCTGAGCTTAGCATGGGTGATCCCAGGGTTACCAGCTTTCAGCACCCCCTCTAGCCTCACCCCATATTCTTACCTAGGAAGGACTTTTACTTTTCCACTGAGGCCTCTCTATGCTCTTCCCCTAGCTATCATGGCAATCCTTTGATCTGCTTCTTACCTAGGACTGAGTTGAAATACTTCACCATTTATTTTATAAACACACAGAACATATATACATTAATTCATTTATGGGGTACAATGTGCTGATTTCATATAGAATCAGGAACACTTACATCACACTGGTTAATATACACCTTATCTTGTTTACTTAGTTATTGTGTTAAGACATTTATACTCTATACTAACAGAGTGTCGACACATACCCTTACGTTATGCACCATAGGTGTGATCCCACCATTCGCCCCACCATTCTGCCCTCTCCCCTCCCCTCCCATCATTTCCCTACTCCCTCCTTCATCTTGGGCCATAGTTGTAATTTATTCTTCATATGAAAGTGTGAGTGATTGTAAATTGGTTTTTATAATAGTACTGAGTACATGGGATATTTTTTTCTTCCACTCTTGAGATACTTTACTAAGTAGGATATGTTCCAGCTCCATCCATGTGCACGCAAAAGAGGTAAAGTCTCCATATCTTTTAAGGCTGCATAATATTCCATAGTATACATATACCACAATTTATTATTCTATTCATGGTTCAATGGGCACTTGGGCTTCTTCGATGACTTGGCTATTATGGATTGCAATGAACAATTTGGTGCAAATATCTTTGTTATAAAGTGATTTTTGTTTGTTTGTTTGTTTTTTTGATATACACTTCTTTCCAAAAGGGACATATTAGCTTGCACTCCCACCAACAGTGCAGAAGTGTTCCCTTTTCTGCACACCCATGCCAACATCTGTAGTTTGGGGATTTCGTTATGCAAGCCAGTCTTACAGGAGTTAGACGATATCTCAAAGTGGTTTTGATTTGTATTTTTCTGATGATTAAAGATGATGAGCATTTTTTTCATGTGTCTCTAGGCCATGTGCCTATCTTCTTCAGAGAAGCTTCTGCTCAAGTCCCTTGCCCAATAAATGGGATGAAATGCTGAACAGACCTATATCAAGTACTAAAATAGAATCAAGTATACTAAATCTCCTAAAGAAGAAGGGACCAGATGGCTTCACATCAGAATTCTACCAAACTTTTAAAGAGGAACTAGTACCTATATTACTTAACCTTTTCCAAAACATAGAAAAAGAAGAAATACTTCCCAACACATTCTATGAAACAAATATCACCCTAGCTTTTTGGTTAAAAGACGCTGCACTGAAACTGAACAGCAGATGATTTAGCATCAGTTAACAGGTCAATTATATGGAATTATAATTGTTTCTGTGCATTGGGAGTTTATAATAAATATTAGAATGTGATGGTGAGCACTCATAATTGATATTAATTTCTATAACCTGAGTTATCCAAAACATCATGAGAACACTGGAAAAAATGAGAAAATCACATGAGGTATGGGAAATGAAAATTATGCTGCAGAGGAAACTGCAGTAACAAATGCAGCTCTCTCTAAAGAACTGGCTTAAATTTATGATTTATCGAAAAGGGTAAGCCTCTCCCAGACAGTCTTCTCCAGAGTTAGATAATTCTCATTACTTTTCTAATTACTGAGAGCAGAAAAGACATACTCATCCATCAATAAATGCCTGAACTACAAAGCACTTTTCAGGACAGCAAAATCTGCAGGCTTTTGTTAGCATTTCTTAAACTGATAAGAAAATATTTCATACTATGCCCCAAATAAAATAAATGTTCAATCTGCTAAAAAACAAAACAAAAGAAAATCTATAGGCAAAACTGATGATATAATGCAAGCTGGTGAACAAAACAGAAGGGAAAAAACCTACAAAGCCAGTTAAGAAATCTGATAGAAATTGTGGTAACAAACACACAAAGCGATTTCCCACCAAGCAGCCAATGGGAAGAGCAAGATGATGAATCAAAAAATACCTGAGTCCTTCCATTGTTCAACATGAAAATCATAAGTCCTTCTGAGACAGCATTTAGACAATAGTAGTGGTAACAAAAGCACCTCAATGTGTTATTATGTGCCATAAAAATTAACATTTTCTGAGACCTACTAAGTATTTCATAGGAAGTATTTAATTGAATTCTCAGCACAGCTCTTTGAAGTTTATCCTATTTAGAGATAAGAAAATTGAAGCTTATAGAGATTAAGAAATATGTCTAAGGTGGCACAAGAGGAATAGCTGGGATTCAAAAATAATCTGCCTGATTCCAGGGCCACACTATCAACTGTCACACTATATTGCTCAAATGAGACACAGTCATATCAATATTTTCAAAAATGTATGGAAGGTACAGCATTTGTAAAACTAAAGAACTTCTGAAATACCATTTTTACTCCTACTATGTTATTCAGTTGACTAATATTCTCCAAACTTTACATTTTTGCTCTTGCCCTCTCCAAAAACATTTTATATGTGTGTGTGTGTATGTACATATCATTCATCTTTACTACCTTAACTATACGTATTTTGATATATTCTATCTCTGCTTTTTAAATGTTAGAATTTCATGTTCCACAAATAAGTAGTATCTAGAAATTTTGGAAACTCCTGCTCTAGAGAATAGATGCATGAATTTTCTAAATACCAGGTAAGGAAATAGGGACATCCTGTGATGTAAGAACCATATACAGACATCCCTGGAGAGCATTAAATGAGATACATAGGAAATTTTGTTGAGTCTGGCACAATTGGGTATTCAGTAAACAAGAGTTGTCATGATGCCTACAACATTAGTGTTCTCCAAGATTTAGAGAAGTGAATCTACTTCACCACCATTACAAGCTGCCAACCAAGGTAACTATTAATGTTTCAATTCATGAACATCCAGAAATGTGACAGCAAGCTACCTATGTGACCTTTCCTGAGAAAAGTAGCTTACCAATTTCAAGAAAATGCTTTTATAATCAGCCATTTTGATAGAAAATTATAAAAATATATTAAACACTGACTTAACTTCTTTAAAAAAATTATAGTGAACAGATGTAGTTTCTTCGCAAGGACACAGTGTCATAATTAGGGATACACAATGATAATTATAGAGGTGGTAGATACACACCTTATAGATTACCTAATTCAAATATCTCACTTCACATCTACACAAACTGATGTTCCAAGAAATTTTGCAATTTGCCTAAAATCACAAATGTCAATATGGTCACCATACACCATGCTACCACATCTATCATTGTACTAAGCTGAGCACTCTCTAGCAAGGTAGTCAGGATTTAGAGGTAGTACCCCTTGTAATCTTCCCCGTATTTGTCATTTTTATTGTCCCTTCTCTTTCTCCAGAATTTTTAGCAATAAAACTCTTAGGCAGTGCAGTGGCTCACACTTGTAATTCCAGCACTTTGGAAGGCTGTGGTAGGAAGATTGCTAGAGGTCAGCCTGAGCAAGATAGTAATACCCTTATCTCTAATAAATAAATAAATAAATAAGCCAGACATGGTGGCCCACACCTGTCATCCTAGCCATTTGGGAGACTGATACAAGAGGATTGCTTGAGCATAGGAGTTGAAAGTTGTAGTGAGCTATAAATGTACAACTGCTCTCCCCACTAGGCAATAGTGCAAGTCCTTGCCTCTAAAAAAAATTAGAAAAATTAAAAAAAAAACTATTAAATCAAAAATAACTTATGTGCTTATCCTCTGCAGGGAAAAAATTAAGCTAGCCTACTCCAAAGCTCATCTTAGAAGAAAAATTACAAAATAAAATTTGTGTGGTGTTCTTTAAAAACAAAGAGATAGAAACTGAATCTCTGTATGGTCTCCAAAAAGAAAGTAGGATACAATGAAAAACTTATATTGTCTTAAGAACAGCATTGGGTATGTCACTTGTCAGGAAGCACAAAAACTTCCTGAAGATAGGCAGTATAGTAAAATTCACAAGGACAGGACTAGGTTCTTAATAAACATGGAGTGAATACTATAAAAAATGAGTTTGTCACTACACTATATAGTACCAGGCAATTTTGCTGTTCGATGTAGGTTTAGACTTTAGGTATTTATTTCTTTCCTTTCCTTTGTAGATAAGAACTCTGTTCTGTCACTTATACCTCTAACAGTATCGCCCAAAAATAGTCATTGCAGAAGTTGATAACGCTTGTTATATCTTTCAATGGGATGACTCTGATATGCTCTAAGCTTGCTAGAATTATTTCTAAAATAAGAATAAAAAAAAATGTTTTAAGTGAAGACCTGAGGGATTCCCCAGGGCCTGTGTGTATGAAGCATTCATATTATGACATAGCTTTTAAAACTTCCACTTTGTCTGTTCTTGAGTCCTTGGCTCTTCTACAGATAATAGAGGCTGCCAGAAATGTTACATCCAGTAAGATGTTACATTACCAGGACTATTTTTGACCTAAAACCAATAATATGATACATTTCTACAATCCTCAAAATTGTCATTCCTGTGACATTTTAAATGACAAAATATCCTGAAAATGACAACTGGCCACTTACTTAGACACTTATCATTTATATCCTTTTGTCCTCTCTCGAGAGGCCCTTTTTCTTTATTCCATTTTATTATTTTTTTATACAGTTCAAATACCTTATCTTAAACCTCGGCCTCTGGGTATTCAAGAGATTTTCCTATATTTTCTGATCAGAAAGAAATGAGCTTAACTAAGAAAATATGTACAAAACTTTATTTTTTCCATAGTCTCTTGAAAAGAGGGTCTTTAGGAAAAGTTTTTACCTCTGTTACAGAAAATAAGAAGAAATACAAATTAATCAAGGCTGAAGGGATTATAAAATAGTATCCTCAGATTCTTCTACTTGAAGCAATTGTCCCTTAATGACATTTTAAACTGGAACTATGTCTTTCAAAATAAAAACTAAATCTTCTAACCTATTTCTCGTCTCTCATGTACATACAATTAATTGTGCTTTTTTAAATAAAATCAAATCTATGAAACACTGCTTTTCCTATAGTTTGCTAGAAGTGGTACGTTAATAAAACAAACACATTTTAAAGACTGCTTTCAGCAAACTATTTCAAAAGAGGTACATTCTAAACACATTAAAAAATAATTCCAATTAGGTAATGATCAGAATTGTCAGAACCATTTACTTGGAAAATTGCTTTTATTACTTTAGAAATGCCTAAAAACAAGATTCCATATCATAAATTTAAGTAATACACTTGTCAAAACCCAAAATGTGACACCATTAAGAATATACAAACTTTAACTTTTAAGATTAAATTAAAATAAGCTCTTCTCATACATTGAAAAATAACATTACACTCACTGGGATAAATCTAAAATGAATCCTTTTCCAAATATAAGAGATGTCTACTGTTGCAATTTTCTGGATTATGCATTGTTATCTATTATCTTACCTCTAGACTCTAACAGAATGATGTAGTACCTATTTTAAACTATACACCAGAAGGCAAAATCAACACTCATCAATTAAAATTTAAATCCATACGAGAAAAAAAAAATTGACTCAAAATTTATTAATAAATACCCTCAAGTTCCTAGGTAACAAAAAAGAAAGGCAAAAACATGTGGTCTAAAAAGTATTCTAAAATGGATACTGTTCTCAGTTTTAGGATAGTCTGGAAAGCAAAAAAAAAAAAAAAAAAAAAAAAAAAAAGAATATTCTACTGGCTCCTTCCAGCTCTCACTCAACATCTGTTCATTGTCATCACAACCAAATTATTTGCAGTCATGCTTTTATTTTCAGGCTGGTAATAACCATGTTCTTGCTTTTCTGAGAACAATTCCCAGGTATTTTTGGTTTAGACAATATTTTTAAAACTTAGTTAAAGCTACCTATATTCAAAAACAAGGAAACTGAAACTCAGAGATTAAGTCCCTGGCCTTCCCAGTTCAAGCAATTCACCCAAGAAGTTAATAGTTTAGCACGGTCTAAAATAAAGTTTTCTCAATTATTTTGGAAAATAGGATGCAATGGGTCTTTGGAAACTTACCAGCTATGTGATCCTGAACAAATTACCACCTTTCCAAGCCCTCTTGCCCTCACCTATAAAATGCAGAGAATACCTACTCTAACAAGGTTCTAAAAACAATGTCCATCTTGTAAAGTGCTTGGCACTTTCACTAGGAAAATTATAAGCATTTAAAAACTAGTAGCTATTACTTTTACTTTCACCTTAGAAACAGGGCTTCTCTTACTGCTTGAGAAGAACTTAACTCATTAACATAATGGACTGGGTCCCCATACACCTGGGGACCCTGGCCTACCATATTCTACACCAGAAAACCCCACCCAACAACCAATTTCATCCCATTCAAAATTCATTCCTTACATTGTTAATATAAACAAAAAGCTAATTATTTCCAAATGTCTTCTGCCAAGAGTTGTATGTTGAATTTGTCAATTAGAAATTGCAGGGGAGGGGGATGTTCTGGCTACACCCAAAATAGGGAGAACAAACGATGGAAAAACAAGGGGAAGATAAGGTCACACACCTGGACTTTGGAAGTCAGGATCTGGAACTCGGGAACTTGTTCCCAGCACATACAGTTGTGGGTGGATAGGTGGATGGTAGAAAGCAAGGTGATTTCTTTTAGCACCATAAAACAGGCATAATGGCTACCTCGAAAAATACAATTTCCTAGGCTTCTCGACACAATAAAATATAATTAGTTTCCTTTCCTTAATAAATTAATACACACAAGGACAATAACTGAGCATTTTTGTAAAACTGAGAATTAAACTGCACTGTACGCTAGGATCACAAAAATATATGAAAAAGCCCTATGAAATGGCGAGATAAAATGATGCAGAATATCACCTTGAAATCAACAAGGAAGGAATCATTACATCATGTCAAGGGTGTCTCCACCGATAAAGTCCGGATCCTTCATTCTTACGACACTGAAAACTCATCTCCTGCTAAGGAAATTAACAGGAATCACCGCTGCGGACAACCTCAGGAGCCGGCATCAACCGCACGCAAATGGCGCTAAGCATCCGGCGTCCAAACCCCTCCCCGGGAGCTGCCAAATCTCGCGCTGGCTCCAGAATAGCTCATTTACTTTCCGTCCTCTCTGCCATACTCAACCACTCGCATTTCTGGAGTACCCTCGCCATTGATAGAAATAGAACAAGACAGACTTCCTCCGTTTTGTCCAGGGAGTACCAGGGCCACACATACCCAACCCTATTACCATCACATCGAACTCCGAAGGGAGATTACCCGCCATCTTGATAGGAATCTTGTCATGTGACTATTGCTTGTGGAAATGAGATCAAATTGGGCATTCCCTCAGTAGACTTCCAAAGGAAACAGTGCATTCTGGGTATTGTAGTTCTCGGATGGAGATTACAAGTAGGCAACTATAGCATTATACAGTATTTGAAATGTTTATTAAAAAGTTAAAAACTCAACTCATTTTCCAGGCTGAGTGTAGTAGGTCACTTAGACTTGAGCTTTCAGATATGAAAGAGCTTTAGATTTTTACTTCACTATCAAAGATGAATGTGGAAAGATTTGGGTATCCATTGACAAAGTTGAAGGAAAAATTGTTAGGTGATATCAAAGTGATACAGGATTCCACCACTCAGGGCTAGACAGAGAGGCCCTCATTCTCTAGGCCCAGGTAAGCTTAGAGGTCAGACTCCCATTTCCAGGCACAAGCAGACTGCCTTTTTTGGGATACACTCTCTGGACTCTGATAAGATCATGAGCAAAGCAGCCTGAGATGGTTTTTTGGGTGGTTCCACCTTGAGTAGGAGCACACCGTAATCCCTTCTCAGAGACAAAAACTGTAAAGGACCTGATAACCTGGCCTAGTGGAGGAGGAACTACATTCATTCATTTGTTAATGCACTCATTAACTTTGGAAAGATATTTTTCCATCTACCAACTCCTGGCCACGTTTAATTCTCTAGACCTAATAACCCTAGATAAGGAACCCAGGTAGAGACTCTCCACTTCAGTTCAATTCTTTCCCCCTTCCAGAAGCTCTGGTGCTTTTTACTTCCCAATTCCTTCCTAATTTCTAATAAAAATCCTGTCTTACCACTGATCTGTGGTCCGTGGGTTCATTCTTCGAATCCCTGAGACCAAGGACTTACTGAAGAGTGAAATTCTGGTATCATATTTGGGGGCTCGTCATCTGGGATTGAAGATCCGTGGTAAGCAATGGGACCACTTACCTCTATCCTGATTTTCTCTGCAGTTATAATAATGGAGACTAATAATTTTGATGCCCATTGGCTGGTAAATGTGCATAGTGTGACTCCTGACCTCCAGGTCACGGGGGTGGGGACTGTTGGGGAACAAACTTTCTAATTCCCCTTGGCTCCAGAAAGGAGTGACAGGGAATGTTAGAAGACTTTTGAAACTGTTCTGTATTCATTCCGTTTCTCTGGTTGAGAGCCCAGCAAAGAAGTAGCACAAAGAGGTCCTGGGGTCCCCAGCAATGGTTCTGACCCCAGAGCACTGGAGGGCATTCTGAAAAACGTGCTCTCCCAGCTCTTTGGCTATCCTCTCATGTCTTCCATGGTCTACTAATCTCTACACACCCTCTGTTGCTTTTCATTCTCTCTCCTTGTTTACATGCTTGGTTTGAACATTGGTAAAGGATTACTTTATATACTGGACTTTTATGGGCATTTTCTGATATTTTTCAGATTTTATAAGTGTGCTTCAGATGTTGTAGGTGTGTGATAAGGTCGTTTATACTACCTTTCATTGCACAACTAAATTCAATTGGCTTTCTGTGTATTTGAGAAAAAGCTGAATTATGTTAACAGAGGCCAAGAAGTTGGCTCCAAAGGCAAAATGACTCCCCTATGGGGCTTCTATGGGCAAACAAGAGCCTATGAACTGAAGCCTAGGGACAACTCCCCAAGGCAAGACTGTCCCTAAACCCTCTTGACTACAGTCCAGTCTCTTGAAAATGAAGAAAGGCAGTAAAAATGACCCCAGCTATTTGACTTTTTCTGGTCTATTGGCATAAATGGAAGAGTTCGAAGTCATTCTGGGTTTCTCTAAGACTTCACCTAGTTGTAGCTGGTTATAATGCAAAAATTTTAAAGTGTCACTCAACCCTGAGTTTAATTATTGTTGCCTTTCCAAATTTTTGGGAAAGAAATGGAGGTTGGAAAGCATAGCATTTAAGACCTGCTTGTGATAAAAAGCCTATTTTCCTTTGTTACTGGAAATTTAGAAGAAACTTGTAAAAATAATGAAAAGTTAAATGTGCAAACACCACACAGCCATTTTCTAAAGGGCGGGGCTTATCCTCACTTTGATTAGTACTCTAGGACAGATGCAGATAGGGGCAGTTCCATCAGGTGGGCCCAGGCTCCCTGTAACCTGATTTCTCGGGCTGTGCTACCAGAAAGTAATAAGCACAGGAGAACCAGCGGGTAATAAGCATTAACACTGGTAAGAGTGGCTAATTCGAGACAAGCTCAGGGGCGGAGAAGGTCACTCTCCTCAAGTATTCTTCCCCAAGCATTGGAAGGACACTTCCTTTTGTTTCGCTGGAAGGCTTTTTGGGTTGGTCAGAGGACTCTTTGACAATCCAGAAATACAGGGGATGGGATTAAAATAGTGGACATTTGTTCTTTCCCACAGATGGGTAACATTCTCTTGTGAAGAGAAAAGAGAACCCCTCCACACACACTGGGCTGTATTCTGAAGTACTGGAACATGTTTGGTCCCCAGACACTGAAAAAAGAATGTATGATTTTCTTCTGCACCCAGGCCTGGCCTCTGTATCAACTCTCCACTGGTGAACAATGGCCCCCAGAGGGTACTCTGAGTTATGACACCATTTTTCAGTTAGATATTTTTTGTAAACAAAAAGAAATATGGTCTGAAGTGCTCTGTGTGCAAGCTTTCTTTTCCTCAGGGAAAACCCCAACTGTGTAAGACCTGTCAGATAGATCCAGTTCTCCTGGCTGTAGTGACTTCCACAAATGATCAGTGATTCCTGAGAGAGATACTGTTACCACCTAGTTCAAACCCACCATCTACTTCTCCCACACCGTCCTCCATGCATTCAGAAAATCCCAGGAGAGAGGCTGTCCCAAGAGTTTCTTCTGGTCCTACTGGGACCCCCAGAAGACAACCTTATCCTTCTTTGTGTCCCTTGATTGAGACTGTGGGTGGTGAAAGGGGAAGTGCATGAGTACACGCTCCATTTTTTCTGGCAGATGTGAAGCAAATTAAGTTTGATTTTGGAAAATTTACTGATGACCCTGATAAGTACACAGATGTTCTCCAGAGGTTAGGACGAAGCTTTTACCTGTCTTGGAGAGATGTAATGCTACTAATAGATCAAACTTTAACTTTTACTGAGAAAAAAGAAGGCTTGGATGAAGCTAGAAAGTGGGGTGATTTGTGGTTCATGTCCAATACTAATGGCAGTATGTCTCCTGAGGAAAGGGACAGATATTCCACAGGAAGACAGGCAGTTCCCTTTGAGGATCCCGAATGGGACCCTGAGAAACAAGGGGACTGGTGGCATAAACATTTTCTAACATGTATCCTAGAAGGTTTACATCGATCCAAGAAAAAAATCTGTGAACTACTACTCTAAGTTGTCTACTATTTACCAGGAACAAAATGAGAGTCCCTCAGCCTTTCTTGAGCAACTTAGGGAGGCAATGAGAAAGCACAGTTGACACCCGACTCTTTAGAGGGCCAAATTATTTTAAAAGGTAAATTTATTTCTCAGGCAGCCCCGGACATTTGAAAAAAAAATCCAGAAATTGTCTCTAGGCCCAGATCATAACCTGGAGAATCTTCTTAAAATGGCCACTGTGGTTTTTTATAATCAAGATCAGGAGGAAGAGAAGGAAAAAGAGAGAAGGGATAAAAAAAGAATGACAGCTCTATTAATGGCACCCCAACAAACAGGCACCATTTAGGGGTAGAGGGAACCCGGATTAGCTAAGAACAAATGTTTCCAATGTGGTCAGGCTGGCTGCTTCAAGAAAGACTGTCCCCAGAGGTGAAGGCCTCCTGGGACCATGATCCTATCAGCGTCCAAACTGAAGTGAGGGTGCCCGGGACAGATTCTCATGGCTCCAGCTTGTGTCATCACCCTTCAAGATCTCCTGGTTTGCCTCATAGTGGAGGACCAGGAGACAGAATTTCTTCTGGACACTGGAGCGACCTTTTCTGTACTCCTACCCTGGTCTTTTATCCGCCAAGTCTGTAACTATACAGGAGGTGTCTGGAAAGCCGGTTACCACATTTTTCTCTCAGCCTTTAAGCTGTAATTGGGGTGACTGGCTGTTCTCTCATGCCTTCCTAATTATGCTGGAAAGTCCTGCTCCCCTTTTGGGGAGGGACATACCAACTAAAGCAGGAACCACCATTTACATGAATATGTGACAGGAACCTATACTATGCCTCCCCTTATTAGAGACAGAAATTAACTTAGAAGTGTGGGATACCAATGAACAGGTGGAAAGAGCAAAATATGTTTAACCAGTCTAAATTAAGTTAAAAAAAAATCCCACCATGTAACCCAATCAAAAGAAATATCCTCTAAAAACAGACACTAAGAAGGGACTAATACCCATAATACAGAATTTAAAGCAACAAAAAATATTAATACCTTGCAATAACCTATGTAACACTCCTATTCTAGGAGTGACAAATTCAAATGGAATTTGGAGACTAATCCAAGACCTCCACATTATAAAAGATTCAGTCATTCCTCTGCATCCTATAGTTCCTAATCCACATATGTTATTATCTGAAATCCCAGAAACAGCTGCCTGTTTCATAGTCCAAGACCTAAAAATGCCTTCTTTTGCATCCCTCTTCATGAAAACTCCTAATATCTTTTTACTTTATTTTATTTTATTTTTTTGTTATGAAATCATAGCTGTGTACATTAATGCAATCATGGGATATAATGTGCTGGTTTTACATACAATTTGAAATATTTTCATCAAACTGATTAACATAGCCTTCATGGCATTTTCTTAGCTATTGTGTTTAGACATTTATATTCTACACCTAGTAAATTTAACATGTACCCTTGTTAAGATGAACCATAGGTGTGGTCCCACCTATTACCCTCCCTCCACCCATTCTCCACCCTCCCCTCCCCTTCCTTTCCCATTTCCCCTTCTTCTTGGGCTATAATTGGGTTATAGCTTTCAAAAGAAAGCTATAAATTGATTTCATAGTAGGGGTGAGTACATTGGAAACTTTTTCTTCCATTCTTGACATACTTTGCTAAGAACAATATGTTCCAGCTCCATCCATGTAAACATGAAAGAGATAAAGTCTCCATCTTTCTTTAAGGCTGCATAATATTCTTTGGTGTAAATATACTATGATTTATTAATCCATTTTTGTGTTGATGGGCACTTGGCCTTCTTCCATGACTTAGCAATTATGAATTGCACTGCAATAAACATTCTGGTACAAATATCTTTGTTATAATGTGATTTTGGGTCTTCTGGATATATACCTAGTAGAGGGATTGTAGGATGGAATGGCAGGTCTAGTTTTAGATCCCTAAGTGTTCTCCAAACACATTTCCAAAAGGAACATATTAGTTTGCATTCCCACCAGCGGTGCAGAAGTATTCCTTTTTCTTCACATCCATGCCAACATCTATGGTTTGGGGATTTTGTGATGTGGACTAATCTTACTAGAATTAGATGATATCTCAAAGTAGTTTTGACTTGAATTTCTCTGATGATTAATAATGATGAGCTTTTTTTCAGGTGTCTGTAGGCTATGTGCCTGTATTCTTCAGAGAAGTTTCTCTTCAAGTCCCTTGCCCACCCTGAGATGGGATCATTTGTTCTTTTCTTGCTAATACTTTTGAGTTCACTGTGGATTCTGGTTATTAAACCTTTGTCAGAGACATAACCTGCAAATATCTTCTCCTATTCTGAGGGTTGTCTTCTTGCTTTATGTACTGTGTTCTTGTCTGTGAAGAAGATTTTTAGTTTGACCAGGTCCCAGTAGTATATTTTTGATGTTGCTTAAATAGCCCAGGGGTTCCTCCTCATAAAATATTTACGCAGGCCGATTTCTTCAAGAGTTTTCCCTACACTTTCTTCTAGTATTTTTATACTTTCATGTTTTAAGTTTAAATCTTCAATCCAGTGAGAGTCTATCTTAGTTAATGTTGAGAGGTGTGGGTACAGTTTCAGTCTTCTACAGGTCGCAAGCCAGTTCATCCAGTACCATTTGTTAAATAGGGAATCTTTTCCCTATTGAATATTTTTAGTTGGCTTGTCAAAGATCAAATAATGGTAAGTAGCTGGGGTCATCTCTTGGTTCTCTATTCTGTTCCACACATCTACCTCTCTGTTTTTGTGCCACTACTATGCTGTTTTCATCACTACCAACTTATAGCAGGGATCCTCAAACTTTTTAAACAGGGGGCCAGTTCGTTGTCCCTCAGATGGTTGGAGGGCCATACTGAAGGCCCCAGGACAAGTCAGCTGCTAAGCAGGACAGGCAGTGGCAGCAAAAACACCCAGCAGGCTGATAAATGTCCTAGGCTGACCGCATGTGGCCCGCAGGCTGTAGTTTGATGATGCGTGATTTATAGTATAGTCTGTGGTCTGGTATTCTGATTCCTCCTGCTTTGTTTTTGTTTCTGAGTAATGTTTTGGCTATTAAAGGTTTTTTTCTGATTACATATAAAATGAAGTAATTTTTTTGAGGTCTTTAAATTATGACAATGGAACTTTAATAGGGATTGCATTAAAATTGTATATTGCTTTGGGTAGTATAGACATTTTAATAATGTTGATTCCTCCCAGCCTTGAGCATGGTATGTTTTTCCATTTGTTAACATCTTCAGCTATTTCTTTTCTTAGAGTTTCATAATTCTACTTATAGAGAGCTTTCATTTCCTTTGTTAGGTAAACTCTGAAATATTTCATCTTCTTTGGCACTACTGTGAACAGAATAGAGTTCTTGACTTTTTTCAGCATAATTATTGTTGGTATATATAAAGGCTGGATATTTATGAGTGTTGATTTTGTAAACTGAGACATTGCTGTATTCCTTGATCACTTCTAAGAGTTTTGTAGTAGAATCTCTGGTGTTTTCGAGATATACAATCATATCATCTGTGAGGAGTGAAAGTTTGATCTCTTCTGACGCTATATGGATACCCTTGATTGCCTTTTAATGCCTAATTGCAATAGCTAAGTCCTCCATTACAATGTTAAAAAGCAGAGGAGACAATGGGCAACTTTGTATGTTTCTTGATATAAGTGGAAATGATTTAAATTTAACTCCATTCAATACAATATTGGCTGTGAGTTTGCTGTAGATGGCCTCTATCAGTTTAAGTAATATCCCTTCTATACCAATTTTCTTAAGCATTCTGATCATGACAGTATGCCGGATATTGTCAACAGATTTTTCTGCATCAATTGAGATAATCATATAGTCTTTGTTTTTTAATTTGTTTATGTGATAAATTACATTTATAGATTTACATATATTGAACCATCCTTCAGACCCTGGGATAAAACTCACTTGGTCACAGTGTATAATTTGTTTGATGTGTTGCTGGATTCTGTTCGCTAGAATTTTTTTTTCTATAAAGACAGAGTGTCACTTTATTGCCCTTGGATGAGTCCATCACATCACACAGCTCACAGCAACCTCCAGTTCCTGGGCTTAGGTAATTCCTTACCTTTGCCTCCCAAGTAGCTGGAACTACAGGCGCCCATCACAAAGCCTGGATGTTTTTTGTTGTTGTTGCAGTTTGGCCAGGGCTATGTTTGAACCAGCCACCCTCAGTATATGGGGCCAGCAGCCTACCCACTTAGCCACCGGTGCTGCCCTCTTTGCTAGGCTCTTTTTGAATATTTTTGCATCAATATTATTAGTGATATTGGTTTATAATTTTTTTCCTTGTTGGGTTTTTCCTGGTTTGCAGATCAAGGTGATGTTTGCTTCATAGAATGTATTAGGTAGTATTCCTTCTTTTTCTATATTTTTGAAAACGCTGAGTAATATATGTACTAGTTACCCTTTAAAGGTTTGGTCGAATTCTGAGGTGAAGTCACCTGGTCCTGGGCTTTTCTTTGTAGGGAGATTTTGTATAGTTGATGCTATTTCAGAACTTGATATAGACTTGTTCAAAATTTCCACTTCTTTCTGGCTAAGTCTAGGAAGGGGGCATGCTTCCAAGTAATGTGCTATTTCCTTCAGTTATTCGTATTTCTGAGGGTAGATTTTCCTATAATAGTCATTAATGATTTTTTTTTAATTTCTGAGAAGTCTGTTGTTATTTCATCTTTACCATTTCTGATTGATGAAATTAGAGATTTTACTCTTTTTTTCCTGGTTAGGTTAGCCAAAGGATTATCTATTTTATTGACCTTTTCAAAAAAACAACTTTTTGATTGATTGATCTCTTGTATAATTCTTTTATTTGCAATTTCATTTAATTCTGCCCTAATTTTGGTTATTTATTTTCTTCTGCTGGATTTGGGATTGAAATGTTCTTGCTTTTCTATTGCTTGAGATGTCTCATTAAGTTGTTAACTTCTTCTCTTTCCGTTCTTTTCAGGAAGGCTTGCAGTGTTATAAATTTCCCTCTTAAGATTGCTTTTGTTGTATCCCATACGTTCTGATAATTTGTGTCTTCATTGTTGTTTTGTTAAAAAAAAATTGGTAATTTCCTTTTTAATCTCAATTATGACCTAGCTATTATTCAGCATAAAGTTATTTAATTTCCATGTTTTTATATGCATATGAGGATTCCTGTTGTTACTGAGTTCAAATTTATTCCATGATGGTCCAAGCAGATAAAAGGAATAATTTCTATTCTTTTAAATTTGCTGAAGTTAGCCTTGTGACCTAAGATGTGATCAATTTTGGAGTATGTTCCATGGGCTGATGAGAAGAATGTGTATTCACTTTGGTTAGGATGAAATGTTCTGTAGATGTCAGTTAAATCAAATTGTTGAATAGTTAAGTTTAAGTCTAAAATTTATTTATTTAGCTTGTTTTTGGAGGATCTATCCAGCAATGGCAAATGAGTGCTAAATCTCTGATTATGGTGCAGAAGGAAATAAAGTTGCTCATGTCTGTTCGAGACTCTCATAAATTGAGGCACATTCTGGTTGGGTGCATAAATGTTAATAATTGAAATCTCATCATGTTGAGTGTTTCCCTTAACACATATGACCATCCTTATCTTTCCTTACTTTTGTTGGTTTAAAGACAATTGTATCTGTGAATAAAATTGCAACACCTACTTTTTTCTTATTTTCGTTTACCTGAAATATAGATGACCATTCCTTCACGCTAAGACTATATTTATCTTTTAAGGTAAGATGAGATCCATATATGCAGCAGATATCTGGCCTGAGTTTTGTATCCTGGGCCTCTTTAGAGGACAATTTAAGCCATTCACATTAATTGTAAATATTGGTAATCCTGGTAAAATTTTGGGTATTGAGTTTTTTGAAGGCCCAGTGGACATTTTTAATCCTTTCACCACTGTGGAAGTTGGAATTTGATCAAAAGGTTCTGAGTTAGTTTACTTTTGTGGTGGAGAATTGCAATGGTCATTATGGAGGATATAGGTCTAAGAATATCCTGGAGAGCTGGTTTAGTTATGGCTCATTTCTTCAACATGTGAAAGTCATTAAAGTTTTTAATTTCTATATCATAAATGAAGCTAAGTTTCACTGGATACAGTATCCTGGGTTGAAAGTTATGTTGTTTTAGGAGATTAAACGTCAGTGACCACCTTCTTCTAGCCTGAAAGTTTTCAGCAGAGAGAGCTGCAGTCGTTCTAATATTCTTCCCCTATAGGTTATGGTTTTCTTATGTCTGGATGCTTGCAGAATTTTTTCCTTCATTTTAACTTTGGCAAAGTTAATTATAATGTGCCTAGGTGATGTCTTCTTTGTGTTGAGTCGGGCTGTGGTTCTGAAACTGTCTGCTATCTGAATTTCAGAATCTCTTGGTATTTCTGGAAGCTCTCCTTCATTATCTCATGAAGAAGAGCCTCTGTGCCTTTCAAAGCCACCTCATCACCTTCAGGAATTCCTATAAGGTGAATATTAGTTTTCTTCTAATTATCCCAGAGATCTATGAGTGAATGATCCATTTTTGCTCTCCACTTCTCTTCCTCTTTGCGTGTTTGGGAGCATTCAAAATATTTGTCTTCAATGTCAGAAATCCTTTCTTCTGCCTGCTGCATTCTGTTACTGAGGGATTCTACTTTATTTCTCAGATCTTTGAGGGATGCAAATTCTTGTCTCAATGTGTCAAAATCTTTGGTGATTTTGTCTTTAAATTCATTGAATTCTTGAGACATTTGAAATGCTCCTTGATTTTCTAATTCCAACTTTACCTCCATTCTATTCATCTTATTTGCAATCCAAATTCTGAATTCGATTTCTGACATCTCAGCCATCTGTTTGTGAATGGGATCTTCAGTTGTGTCCGCAATATCGCTCCTTGAGGTAGTTGATCTACTCTGGTTATTCATGTTACCAGAGTTTTTCCACTGATTCTGCCCCATGATTATTTTACACCATTAGGCTAGATGAGCAGATTAAGTGAGGTTGAGTTGGGGACTCCTGGAGTAGTGATTAACCAGCCCTTTTCCCAACAGCTGAGACTCATGTCTGTACCTTTTCCCATAGAGCTTTGCAAAGGACCTGTACAGTGCTATGGCCTGAGATACTGATGACATGCTTGGTGTGGTGGGGCTAAGTGGCTCTGTCTTGTTTTCAGCTGGTCTCTGCCCTACCCTAGTGAATCAATTACTCTGGGTTGAAGTCTCAGCTTTGGAAACATACCAGCAATTAAGTCATCCTGCCTTCCCTGGGCAATTGGAAAAGGAAAATCAAACCTTCCCATAACCACACACCCAGAGTACCACTTTGGATAGTCCTTGTGTGATTGGCCCAGTTCAAGAAGTCCAAATCAATTGTCCCAGTCAGTACTGTTCTCAGGTGGGAGAATTCAAAATGTTTCTGGCAACTAGATAGCAGGGGTTTGCTGGAAGCTCAAGTATGAATCACTTTGGTCCTATGTGAGGTCAGAAGGACCCACCTAGCAAATGAATTAGTTTGGGAATATTTATGCCTCCTTCCCCACCTCGCACTTCTGTCACACCCAGTCACTGGTAAATCCACAGGGCTGTGATACAGTTCCCTCTAATGAGCAGATGCTCCAGGGTTTTACCCCTGCCTGAGTCACAGGGGGATCTATGTTTCCTCGGCAAGGCCACCGCTCTCTGCCACTATTCAGCAGTGGGAGGTGAGACCTGACAACTTCAGGTGCTTAATGGAGGTTGGGGCAGTTCACTCAGTTCTAGCCCTGCCCCTGATGGATGTAGCTGACAGAACAGAAAAATTTTGCAGAATTTGCTTCTGTCCTGGCTATATTACCCTGCAGATCAGATGCTGTTTGAGTTGACAGAAACTGTAACTTATCCCCAGTCTGTCCCACTGCCCCAGGATGCTATGTCTGTCTCCCCTGCAGTCTGTCTTGGGGTGGGCATGGTTAGAGTTCATACTCAGCTTTGAGTTCTAGCCTCTACCAACATGCCTTTGTGTCAGCTATGATCCACTGAGGACTGAGTGCTTCTTAGGGTAACTAAAGCAGTCCTTCTGGTTCAGCACCACCCTGGGAGTATGCCATCTCTGCCTGTGTCCCTGCCACACCCCGCCCAGGCTGGTACTGCCTCAGGCATACTCTTTACTTATGGGGCCTGCGTTTCCATCCCAGATCTGTTACTCAATTGCTGTCACCAGAGAAGAGGCCCAGCTTCCTCTGGTTTCCCAAAAAGGCAGGGAGTATCTTTCCCAAATATCCCCAGGGGTGTGAGACTGATTGTTCCCACCACCCCTGCTGTTTAGAGTATTATGCGAGCTGTTCCCATGGAGGAGGGGACTCCCATCCACTTGGTCATGGATTTTGTACCTATTATTTGTTTCCTTGGGGTCGCTGCTCACGTCAGCAGGGTTAATGTATGTTCTTCAACCTTCTCTCTTGGCTCAGCTTCAAACCATCCACTTATTTGCTAATCTTTTTCCTTTAACTCTCCTTCTGGATGGGAGCCTCTGTGGAAAGCTGGCTCCAGTTGCCTTCTTGCCTCTGACCCCTATCTTTTTGGTTTTGAAGAGCCCTCTGACTCTAACACCCAGCTCACATGGACTGTGTTACCCCAGGGATTTAGGGACAGACCTCACCTGTTTGAACAACCCCTAGCCAAAGACTTGAGTCATTATTCATATTCCACAGTGACTCTTATTCAGTATGTGTATGACATTCTTTTAGGTGCACCAGGTGCAGAGGAATGCCACAAAGCTACACAAACTCTTACCTCTGATTCACCTTTCCTAACCTTAACTTGGGAAGGTCCCTTTTCTGTTATGTTGTGTTCTTCTACAGCTGTTAAAATTATGGGAATAGATTCCTAGATACATCATTCATGAGTAAAATCCTGGTACCCACCACCTCCTACAGAAGCAGACCATGAAGAGAATCAACTAAAGTCCACCTACACTTGTGAGCCTAAAGAAAATTTAAAGTTATTGTTTAGAAACCAGCAAGGAAAATATTAATGTAATTTTATCTTGAAATCACAGACTTTATTAACTCCCTCATTGCACTGCTCTAACCTTGCCTTTTAATGTACTAATCAGATTTATGTTTTTCAGAGACATTATCAAACTACAAACAATGAAAAGGGTTCCAACCCAGACTTGACTCTGTTGCAGACCCCTGGATGACTGCTCATCTGAAGAGACCGTAAATGTCCCCTTCTATTGATATAGAGTTCCCTCATTCCAGCCTGGACAAGGGAACCCAGTTTTCTGGGTCTGAGTAATTTCATGAAGAAAATACACTAACATTTTCAAGCTAAAAGAATTGAATTTATTTCTGAATGTCTTAATACAGCACTTCTCAACTTGTGGGTCATGACCCCTTTGGACTATATTAAAGGTTCACGGCATCAGGATTGTTGAGAACCACTGTCCTAATAGATGGTGAGCACTGTGGGGACAGGGACTTAGTCATCTTCACTTTTGTATCTGCCACTGTTATCATGTGTTTTATATTTTAAGGATGTTTAATATGTTTGTTAATTATCAAAAGTTCCATGAAAATTTTAAAACTATATTGTTCAAGGGAGTGGTTGCTGCATTAATTTCACATCATTCTACAGTAATTGTACATATTTCACTAATTTCTTGTGTGAACTATGTTGTATCAAAGAATTCTCTTGTGATAGGGTCCCTTTGTGAATATTTCATGTAAAAGCAATTCCCCTAAATTATATAATGTATTGTTTTGTAAATCCCTCTTCCTTTTACTGTGGTATGAAAATGAAGTTTTGAGATTATCAGAAGTTGAACAGATCCTATCTGTGAAATTCTTGATGCGCCACTAGAAATGGAAAATTAAGTAAAATAAGTTACTTAAAACTTTAAATTTTAAACCACACAACACACTTTGTGAAACAATAAGCTAGGCTACTGGCCTGGCCCACAATGATATTTCTCATGTTTTCATAGGTCATGCAATTGCCCCATCATTAGTAGGACGTACACAACAATATTGGGAGCAGTAATGGGCCAGACAGACCCAAATTATTGCATACCCTTCGCAGATGCTGGTGTTAGTAGCACAGTTAATATAGATTATGTTCCAGTAGTCACATAATTTTACACATGTGTGGCAACACACACATACAAATTGTATCTACTACCAAGGAATTTCATTGTCACCACATTGTAAATGACCAGAAAGTGACATTATACCATAAACAAAAAACAGTTGTGTCAGAGGAACCTTTGACATCCTAAGTTCTTTAAGAACGTTTTTCAGAAAAGAGTTATGTCTATATCAGAGTGCATTTTTTTTTACGGTGTATTTTTTAACAACGTGAAAAATAAGCAAAAATTCAGAAAGTAGATTATTAATACCTTATTACAATTCCCAGACTTAAAAAGAAAAAAAATATATATCCATAACTATTGTTAGAACTTGCTTTGAGTTTAGTTTTGACTCTAGGCCTGTGGTTGCCACGGTGGTAAAAATTCATAAGCACAAATACTTTAGAAAAGACAATAAAACATAGTTTAAAATGGAGAAAGATCACTCTACTAAAGAATAACCTCAAATTACATGAAGTAGTACTTTCCTGTATAAAAAAATTCCCTGAAGAATTTTTATAGTATATGCAGATTAAGTTAATAAATTTTCCACTACAAATGTTGGCAAATATTATTATACCATACTATTTTCTCTTTATAAAATTCATGTTCTTTGAGTTCATGTTTATTTACATGTTTATAATCAATGTTATAATAGCTATCATTTCAGAAATAGGAAATAGAAAGGTAGAAGTTAATAATAGGTATTAGAAATAGGCTTTAAATGTTTTGTTTTAAGTTACATGTAAAATAATGTAACAAAATGATTATTTTTACTAAATATTGTATTTTTCAGCTTTTTAAACAGAGAAATATTCAGAACACTTTTGTGCTTTCATAGTTCATGCAAAAGAAACAAAACCAAAAACTACAAGTTTATGAGAACTTCATGAACATTTATATACAAAGTCTTGCTGTTCTTCTTTTACCCTTTTAATGGTAATGTCATAGTAACAGAAAGCATCATATCCAATTCTGCATGGATAAATAAGTGCATTCAATAAGGAAGATTTAACAGAGTAATTCCAACACTGCATTAAACATTTTTCACATACGAGGCCACAAAATTGGCATTCATTTTACCAATACAATGTTGGTATTAGAACAAATGAAAGTGCACCTCAGCCTAATTTAAACTGAATATACAGTGGCCTGAGAGCAAAGTTTCCTAATAGTTTATCTAACAGCAAGTTAAGTAGAATTTCTAAACATATTCATGTACATTAATTGAAAACATCAAGTGTAAACATTCATTTGCATTTCATCATTCAATAAATTATTTTCCTCTGTTTTATTATTCTCAAAGTTTGAATGTAGTATATTTTCTGTATGGTTGCACCAAGTAATAACCTCAAATACCTGGAAATCTGCAATATGGAATTATTTCAGATATACTTGTATTTTATTTTTCATTTTTGATAAGTCAGTATGTAAAGAGATATTTTAATCTCATATGGTGAAATATTTCTCCTAAATTAGCTGACAAAGCCACACCTCAGAATTAATTACATGGCAATTTATAGTAAAATTTTAAAATAGTCTATTCTTTTTTGTATAAGAAATTTCTCCTACTATTTCTGTTTTATTAATTCAGTTTATCTTTACTATAATGCATTCATGTTTTACTTAAATTCAAAGCATTTTTAATCAAGAAATAGCTGAATAATTTCGTGATAAGTTTCAATAAAATGAGGTCATTTAAACCGTATTTTATAATCTATGTAGGTAAAGAATAGGAGTTTGTAAAGGAATAGGTGGCATGCCTATGAAGGACCATATATTTTTCTCTCTTTCTATAATATCAGTCTCTATCATTGTCACTGTGCCTTGTCCTGAAGGGTACCTTTCCCACAGATCTACCATGAGTTAACAAACATATTTGAAATAACCACATGACTTCAGGCATCTAACCACAGCTTATGTTAGAGCAAAGCAAAAAATAGACCCAAAAGGGCAGCACCTGTGGCTCAAAGGAGTAGAGCTCTGGCCCCATATACTGGAGGTGGCAGGTTCAAACCTGGCCCCAGCAAAAAAAAAGAAATTGAAAAGATAAAATAAAAAAAAAAAATACCCAAAAGAATCAATCCATAGCTTGCAAGATTTATGACTAGACTTGTAACTTGTTTTAAAAATATAGCCTAGGCTAACAAGATTCACTTCTAGGAAGTCTCTTAAAGATACCATAGATAGAAGATGTAGTGAAACAGAAGCTTAGAGAAAGTATTGATACTTGTCTTGATGTAAAATGGGCTAGAACAGCCATTAAATAAGGTATCAATCTTGTATATGGGATGCAGTTAAGATGAATACCAGAGGAAATAAAACTGGTATAGAGAAAGGAGAGTAGAGTTTACTTGCAATGAGATATATACTTGCAATGAAAGCAAGATCAAGTTCCTGCTCTTGTGAGAGAAGAGCTTCAGTTTCAATGTCATAAAGAATTATTCCCCACAAAGGCATGGAAATTAAAAAACCTTATGCTGAATGCCAGATGGGTGTATGAATAAGTAAGAAAGGAAATCATCAATTTCCTTGAGCATAACAACAATGAAGACACTAGGTACCAAAACGTGTGGGATACAGTAAAAGCAGTCCTGAGAGGAAAATTTACCCCTTTAGAAGCCTACATATGAAAAACAGAAAGAAAGCACATCAACACTCACAAGCCATCTCATGGAATTGGAAAAAGAACAATCTAAGAATAAACCCAGCAGAAGAAAGGAAATAGCCAAAATATATCAGAGATTAACAAAATTGAAAACAAAAGAATCATTCAGAAAATTAAAGAAACAGGAGTTGACTTTTTGAAAAAATAAATAAAATTGATAAGCCATTGGCCAGACTAACTAGAAACAAAAAAGTAAAATTTCTAATAACCTCAATCAGAAATGATAAAGGGGAGTGAGACCTATGGCGCAGTGGGTAGGGCACTGGCCCCATATATTGAGGGTGGCAGGTTTAAACCCATCCCTGGCCAAACTGCAACAACAACAACAAAAATAACCAGGAATTGTGTCAGGTGTCTGTAGTCCCAGATACTCAGGAGGCTGAGGCAAGAGAATCACGTAAGCCCAGGAGTTGGAAGTTGTTGTGAGCTGTGATGCCACAGCACTCTACCAAGGGTGATAAAGTGAGACACTGCCTCTAAAAAATAAAAGAAAAAAAAGAAAGGATAAAGGGGAAATAACAACTGATGGAACAAAGATAGATACAAGAGATTATCTCTGAATATTACCAGAAACTCTATGCCCAGATATTTGACAACGTGGAGGAAATAGATCAATATTTGAAATCACATCCTCTCCCTAGACTTAGCCAGGAAGAAATAGATCTCCTGAACAGACCCATTTCAAGCATTGAGATCAAAGAAACAATTAAAAATTTCCCAACAAAAAGGAGGGGCAAGATGGTCAACTGGAGCAAGCCTCTGACAGAAGTTCCCATCCAGAAAGAAGGATAATATCCATAAAGTACCCAATCAAGCTGAAGACTGGGAACTGAGTAAGAGGGAAATGTGATATCTGCAGGTCACCTCTGCTGAGGCAAGCTACAATTCCAAGAAAGTAAACTTCAGGTACAAAATTCATCCCAATGGAAAAGTGTCCATCCTCTCCCCCAAGAAATTTGTGTTTTTGTTTTTGTTTTTGTTTTCTTTTTCTCTTCGTTTTCTCTTGTAGGTTTTCTACAGGTGAGCAGTGAACTGAGGACCTCTTGTCTCACCCCATGAGTGAGAGCTGTAGTAAGTGGGATCTACTTCCCCTGAGGGACCCTGCTGTGACTCTGAATACTCTCTCACCAGGCAGAAAAATGGAAAAATTGAACTAACAAACATTTCCCTGCTATTCTGAACTTCCACTCCATCTTTCTCCCCCTTGCCTTATGAACCAGAAGCATAAACCCTGCAGAGACTGTGGGAGGAGGCTCAAGAGCAGCTCCCCCAACCCTGCTGGACCAGGAGCCATGCCCTGCCTAGCCAGAGTTGTGAGCCAAGCGCTCTCCTTGCTGAAGTCACCAGGTGCCAGGGACTGTCAGAACCGTGTGCAGTGTCCCCTGCTCTGCTGTGGGATCCATGTGCACTGTGCTCCCAGAGATGCTCCTATAGCCAGAACTCCCTGACTGTGGCAGTGGCCTGGAAGTTGTGCAGGGTCACTTCCCACAATGATCCAGCAAGAATAAAGAGATCCCACCAGGGTCTAATCTTGGAGAGATACCTCACCAACTCTGAAGACTCCTAGAAGAAACCAGAACTCACTCTATAGGGATACCAGTGTGGCAGAGTGGTAGGGGCAAAGGCGCAGTGGCTTAGGGAGAAAAGAATTTGCTGACTTGTTACACTCAGGATTAGACTGAGTCCATGTGGAACAGTCACCTCTGCCTATTGAGTACCTGAGGCAGGCAGGCCTCAATTCCCGCAGCCAGCTTGTAGCAGAGAGTAGTGGCTGGGCTATGGGGGCATTGACATTCCTTTGACTCTGACAGGTGCAAACCTCTAGCACATCTGCTTATTGGAGGGATAAGGGCCTCAGCCCTGTGGGGTCACTAGTGTCTGGACATGAAAGAGGAGCAAACTGGAGAAAGAGACTCAGCTTCCTGGTCCAACTCTGCTACCGGGTGGACTTTTTGACTCCACAGAGCACCAGAGTGAGCCAAATTTGTGCAGCTAGTAGACATCCTCCATCTAGTTGCTGGAGTCCTTTTGAACTCTCCAACTTGAGTGTTCATACTGACTGGGTCAATTGGTTTGGAAATCCTAACCTAGGCCA
This sequence comes from Otolemur garnettii, assembly GCF_000181295.1. Lineage (NCBI taxonomy): Eukaryota > Metazoa > Chordata > Mammalia > Primates > Galagidae > Otolemur > Otolemur garnettii. Next base: position 2,100,862 of record NW_003852581.1, read on the forward strand.
ATCTCCCAAGAACCCTCTTGGGTGATATCCTGGTTGTGTGATAATGGGAAGAGTCGATTTTCCTCTTCCAGTTGTCCATGGGGGTGGGTGGGCTGTCTTAATTTTATTTCTCCATAGCTAATTCTTCACCAGAGTCACTGATCCACTAGGATAGACAAGAACCAGCTGAATACAAGACAGAGCCACCTAACCCCACCACACCAAGCATGTTTCCTCAGCCTCAGACGGTAATACTGTACAGGGCCTTTGCAAAACTATAGGGAAAAAGCTGCAGCTGTCAGTTTCAGATCCTTGACAAATGGCTGGTTAATCACAACCCTAGGAACTCCCAGTCCAATTTCACCTTACCTGCCAATCTAGCCAATGGTGAAAAACAATCATGAGGTGGAATCAGCAGGAAATTCTGGCAACATGAATAATCAGAGTAGATCAACTCTGCCAAGGACCGATATGGCAGATATAACACAAGATCTCATTCATAATCAAATGGCTGAGATTTCAGAAATCAAGTTCAGAATTTGGATAGCAAATAAGATCAAAATGATGGAGGAAAGGATGGAATTAGAATTTCAAGGAATAATTCAAAAGATGTCTCAAGAATTCAATGAATTCAAAGACAAAATCACCAAAGATTTTGACACATTGAGGCAAGAACTTGCAGCCCTTAAAGATCTGAAAAATGAAGTAGAATCCCTCAGTAACAGATTGGAACAGGCAGAAGAAAGGATCTCTTACATTGAAGACAAAGCTTTTGAATGCTCTCAAATGCTCAATGAGGAAAAAAAAGGTGGAGAATAAAAACAGATCATTCTCTCAAAGAGCTCTGAGATCATTCAAAGAAAATTAATATCCACCTTATAGGCATACCTGAAGGTGATGAAGTTTCTGCGAAGGATACAGAACCTTTACTTCATGAAATAATAAAAGAGAATTTTCCAGACATGCCAAGAGATTCTGAAATCCAGATAGCAGACAGTTTCAGACCACCAGGACAACACAACCCAAATAAAAATTCTCATAGACACATTATAATTAGCTTCACCAAAGTTAATAAGAAGGAGAAAATTCCGCAAGCTGCAAGACATAAGACAACCATAAACTACAAGGGGAAGAACATTAGAATGACTGCAGATCTCTCCGCTGAAACTGTTCAAGCTAGAAGAGGGTGGTCATTGACTTTTAATCTCCTAAACCAAAAACTTTCAACCCAAGATACTGTATCCAGCTAAACAGAGTTTCATCTATGATGGAGAAATTAAATACTTTAATGACATTCACATGTTGAAGATTTTTGCCATAACTAAATCAGCTCTCCAGGATATCATCAGACTTATCCTTCATAATAAACAACACAATCCTCCACCACCAAAGTAAACTTACTTAGAAACTTTTGATCAAATTCCAGCTTCCACAATGGTGAAAGGATTAAAAATATCCACTCGAACGTCAAAAAACTCGATACGAAAAATTTTACCAGGATTACCAATATTTACAATTAATGTGAATGGCTTAAATTGTCCTCTAAAGAGGCACAGGTTGGCTGACTGGATACAAAAACTCAAGCCAGATATCTGTTGCATATATGAATCTCATCTTACCTTAAAGATAAATATAGTCTCAGTGTGAAGGAATGGTCATCTATACTTCAGGCAAATGGAAATCAGAAAAAAGCAGGTGTTGCAATTTTAGTGCCAGATACAATAAGCTTTAAGCCAACCAATGTAAGGAAAGATAAAGATGGTAAAGATGATCACTTCTTATTTGTTAAAGGCAACATTCAACATTGTCAAATTTCAATTATCAACATTTATGCACTCAACCAGAATGTGCCTCAATTTATAAGAGACTCTAACAAACATGAGCAGCTTGATTTCCACAGCACCATAATAGTAGGATATTTTAACATTCCTTTGGCAGTGTTGGATAGATCCTCCAAAAGGAAGCTAAGCAAAGAAATTTTAGACTTAAACTTAACCATTCAACATTTGCATCTAACAGACATCTACAGAACATTTCATACTAACAAAACTGAATTCACATTCTTCTCATCAGCCCATGGATCATCCTCCAAAATTGATCACATCTTAAGTCACGAGTTTAACCTCAGCAAATTGAAAAGACTAGAAATCATTCCTTGTATTTTCTCAGAACATCATAGAATAAAATTTGAACTCAGTAACAACAGGAATCTGCATACCCATACAAAAACATGGAAACTAACCACATGCTGAATGATAGCTAGGTCATAGATGAGATTAAAAAGGAAATTACCGAATTTTTGGAACAAAATGATAATGAAGACACAAACTATCAGAACTTTTGGGATACTGCAAATGTAGTCCTAAGAGGGAAATTTATAGAGTTGCAAGCCTTCCTCAAGAGAATGGAAAAAGATGAAGTCAACAACTTAATCGGACTTAGCCAGAAAGAAGTGAAAATATTGAACAAGCCTATAACAAGTTCTGAAGTAGCATCTACTGTAAGAAATCTCCCCATAAAGAAAAGCCCAGGACCAGATGGGTTCACATTAGAATTCTACAAAACCTTCAAAGAGGAACTAGTACCAGCTCGGTGCCTGTGGCACTAGTGGCTAAGGTGCCAGCCAAATACACCTAACGTGGCGGGTTCGAATCCAGCCTGGGCCAGGCAAACAATGATGGCTGCAACAAAAAAATAGCTGGGCATTGTGGCGGGCACCTATGGTCCTAGCTACTTGGGAGACTGAGGCAGGAGACTCGCTTGAGCCTGGGAGTTGGAGGTTGCTGAGAGCTGTGATGCCACAGCACTCTACCGAGGGGGATAGCTTGAGGCTCTGTCTCAAAAAAAAAAAAAAAAAAAAAAAGAGGAACTAGTACCTATATTACTTAACCTATTCCAAAACATAGAAAAAGAAGGACTACTTCCCAAAACATTCTATGAAGCAAATATCACCCTGATACTCACACCAAGAAAAGACCCAACAGGAAAAGAAAATTATAGACCAATATCTCTAATGAATATTATTGCAAAAATATTCAGTAAGATCCTAGCAAATAGAATCCAACCACACATCAAACAAATTATACATCAGGACCAGGTGGGTTTCATCCTAGGGTCCCAAGGATGGTTTAATGTACATAAATTCATAAATATAATACATTACATAAACAAATTAAAAACAAAGACCACATGATTCTCTCAGTTGATGCAGAAACAGCTTTTGACAATATCCAGTGATCCAGTGTCCTTTCTTGATCAGAACTCTTAAGAAAATAGGCATAGAAGGAACATTTCTTAAACTGATACAGGCCAACTGCAACAAACCCACAGCAAATGTATTGAATGGAGTAAAATTGAAATCATTTCCACTCATATCAGGAACAACACAAGGATGCCCACTGTCTCCACTGATTTTAACATTGTAATGGAAGTCTTAGCCACCACAATCAGGCAAAAGAAGGCAATCAAGGGTATCAAAATCGGACTAGAGGAGATCAAACTGTCACTCTTTGCAGATGATATGATTGTATATGTGTAAAGCCCCAGGGAATCAACTACAAAACTCCTAGAAGTGATCAAGGATTATAGCAACATCTCAGGTTAAAAAATTCACACTCACAAATCTGTAGCCTTTATATATACCAACAATAGTGTAGGGGAAAAAAAATCAAGGGCTCTATTCCCTTTCCAATAGTGCCAAAACAGATGAAATATCTGAGAGTGTATCTAACTAAGGACATGAAAGATCTCTATAAATAGAACTAAGAAACCCTGAGAAAAGAAATGGCTGAAGATGTTAACAAATGGAAAAATATACCATGCTCATGTCTGGGAATAATCAACATTGTTAAAATGTCTCTACTACCTAAAGCAATCTACAGATTTAATGTGATCCCTATTAAAGCACCTCTGTCATACTTTAAAGACCTAGAAAAATTAGTACTTTGTTTTATATGGAGACAGAAAAAACCTCAAATAGCCAAAACATTACTCAGAAATAAAAACAAATTGGGAGGAATCACGCTTCCAGACTTCAAACTATGTTATAAATTGATAGTGATCAAAATAGCATGGTACTGGCACAGAAGTAGAGAGGTAGATAGATGTATGGAACAGAATTGAAGACCAAGAGGTGAACCCAGACACTTATCATTTGATTTTTGATAAGCCTATTAAAAATATAAATGGGGGAAAGATTCCCTATTCAACAAATGGTGCTGTGTGAATTGACCAGTGACCTGTAGAAAAATAAAACTGGACCCACACATTTCTCCTTTAACAAAAATTGACTGTTACTAGTTTAAAAACTTACACTTAAGACATAAAACAATAAAAATTCCTAGAGAGAGTGCAGGGGAAACGCTTGAAAAAAAATGGCCTGGGAGAATACTTTATGAGGAGGACACCCTGGGCAATTGAAGCAATATCAATGATACATTACTGGGAGTGGAGCCTGTGGCTCAAAGGAGTAGGGCACCAGCCCCATATACTGGAGGTGGTGGGTTCAAATACAGCTCAAGCCAGAAACTGCCAAAAAAAAAAAAAAAGTACATACTGGGATCTGATCAAATTAAAAAGTTTCTGCACTGCCACGAACACACTAAGTAAAGCAAATGGACAGACCTCAGAATGGGAGAGGATTTTTGCAAGTTTATATTTCTGACAAAAGTCTAATAACCAGAATCCAAGGAGAACTCAAACTTATTACTAAAAAAAAAAAAAAGCAAGTGATCCCATTTCATTGTAGGTAAGAGACATGAACAGAAGTTTTTCTGAAGGATATAGCCACATGGTCTACAGATACATGAAAGAGTGCTCATCATCACTAATCATCAGAGAAATGCAAATCAAAACTACTTGGAGATACCATCTAAATCCAGTAAGAGTAGCCCACATCATAAAATCCCAAAAGGACAGATGTTGGTGTTAATGTGGAGAAAAGGGAACATTTCTGCACTGCTGGTGGGAATGCAAGTTAGTATGTCCCTTTTGGAACGAAGTTTGGAGAACACTCAGCGATCTAAATATAGACCTGCCATTTGATCCCACAATTCCTCTTCTAGGTGTATATCCAAAGGACCGAATATCATTTGGTCATAAAGATATTTGCACCAGATTGTTCATTGCAGCTGAATTTGTAATTGCCAAGTCATGGAGGAAGCCCAAGTGCCCATTGACCCATGAGTGGATTGATAAATTGTAGTATATGGATACCATGGAATACTATGCAGCATTTAAAAAATGAAGACTTTACCGGATGGAGCTGGAAAATGTTCTTCTTAGTAAAATATCTCAGGAATGGAACAAAAATATCCAATGTACTCAGTACTACTGTGAAAACAATTTATAATCACTCACACTTCCATATGAGAAATGAAACACAAATATAGCCCAGGATGAAGGAAGGAAGGGGAGGGAGAGGGACAAATACAGCCCAGGATGAAGGAGGGAGGAGGAGGGAGAGGGGAAGGAAGTGATGTGGGTGGATAAAGGGAGGGTTAGTAGGGGGACCACACCTATGGAGCATATTACAAGTAAAAGTTGGATCTATCAAGTGTAGAACACAAATATCTTAATGCTGTAATTCGGTAAATGAGATGAAGGCTATGTTGATTAGTATGATGTAAGTACTTCAATTTGTACAAATAATCAACACATTGAAACCCATAATGGCATAAATGTATTTATGATCATTGTACAAATGCGTTAATAAGAAAAAAAAATATTTCCCAAGAAAAAATGCCCTGGTCAGGATGGCTTCACACCAGAATTCTATTAAATCTTAAAAGAAGAGCTTATTCCTATATTGCAGAAATTATTCCAAAAAATTGAAAAGGAAGAACTCTTCCCTAATGTTCTACAAAGCAAATTATCACCCTGACACCAAAACCAGGAAAAGACCCAACTGAAAAAGAGACCTTCAGATCAATTTCACTAATGAATATAGATGCAAAAATTCCCAATAAGATCCTAGTCAATAGATGACAGCTTATCATCAAAAAAATCATACATCATGATCAAGTAGGTTTCATCCCAGGAATTCAAGGCTAGTTTAATATATGCATGTCTGTAAACATTCTTCACTGTATCAACAGAAGCAAAAACAAAGATCATATGATCCTCTCAATAAATGCAGAAAAAACATTTGATAAAATCCAGCATAATTTTCTAATTAGAACACTGAAGAATACAGATATAGGTGGCACATTTCTTAAACTGATCAAAGCTATCTATGACAAACTCACAGCTAATATCTTACTGAATGGAGCTAAACTGAAAGCTTTTCCACTTAGAACTGGAACAAAACATGGTTTTTCTCTGTCACCATTACTATTCAACATAGTGCTAGAAGTTCTAGCTGATACAATTTTGCAAGACAAGGAAAGAAAGCCCATCCAAATGGGATCAGGGGAGGTCAAAATCTCCCTCTATGCTAACAATATGATTTATACTTAGAGAACCCCAAAGACTCGACCACAAGACTCCTGGAAGTCATCAAAAAATGCAGTAATATCTCAGAATATAAAATCGATGTCCACAACTCAATATCCTTTGTATACACCAATAACAGCCAAGATGAGAAGCTAATTAAGGAGACAACTCCTTTCACCATAGTTTCAAATAAAATGAAATAACTAAAAATATATCTATCAAAAGAGGTGAAGGATCTTGTAAGCACTTTTATGTATGACATTATACTTCAAGGAAAACTAAGAAAAAAGAATGTAATATAGCTTTTCTGAGGTCACTATGATAACAAGAATAAAATACCTTAGAAGTATTTATAGTCAGACTTAGTACAGATAATACTATTTCTTGTGACACTAATCAGAAATATATACAAATGCTGATATATCAGGATGTACATTTTATATGTGATAGCAGGAAAGAACCTAAATATAAATCAGAAGGTATTGATGAAATAGATGTGATAGAACAATGAAATGGAATATTATTATGCCATCTTTGATATTCATGTGATCAATTATTTAAGATTATTGGAAAACCATGTTTAACATTAGGTAGAAGAAAAAAGTATACTGTGCATTTAAGTATACAGTATTCTAAGTTTGTTTCCAGTGAGCATCTGCATAAAAAAAGAAATATGCATAGAAGAAACACAGCAAAATTTAACAATACTTATTTCTGAGTGGTTGTGCAATAAATAAATTTTTTCTTTAAAAAAAAAGAAAGAAAGAAAATTTTGAAAACATAAAAAAGGAAATAGTAGAGAACATTAACAAATGGAAGAACATACCATGCTCATGGCTGGGAAGAATCAACATTCTTAAAATGTCTATACTTCCCAAAGCAATCTACCAATTCAATGCCATCCCTATTAAAGTACCAACATCATACTCTCAAGACTTGGAAAAAAGGATTCTATATTTTGTATGGAGCCAGAAAAAAACCCATACAGCTAAGGCAGTTCTTAGTAATAAAAAATAAAGCTGGGGGTATCAGCATGCCAGATTTTAGGCTGTACTACAAGGCCATAGTTACCAAATAGACATAGAAATTTGGAATTGAATAGAAAACCAGGAAATGAAACTTACAACTTACAGCCACCTAATCTTCTATAAACCAGACAAGAACATACACTAGGGGAAAGACTCCCTGTTCAATAAATGGTGCCAGAAGAACTGGATATCCACATGCAAAAAATTGAAGCTGGACCTGCACCTCTCTCCACTCACAAAAATTGATTCAAGATGGATAAAGGACTTAAATTTAAGGAGTGGAATGATAAAAATCCTCAAAGAAAGAATAGGAAAAACACTGGAAGTTATCCGCCTGGGGAAAGACTTTATGAAGAAGACTGCTGTGGCAATTCTAATAACAACCGATATAAACAAATGAGACTTAATTAAACTGAAAAGCTTCTGTACAGCTAAGGAGACAACAACCAAAGCTAATAAACAACTTACGCACTGGGAAAAGATATGTGTGTATTTTGAATCAGACAAAAGCTTAATAACTAGGATCTATAGAAAACTTAAATTAATCCACATAAAAAAGCTAATAATCCCATATATCAATGGGGAAGAGAGATGAACAAAACCTTCTCTCAAGAAGACAAACGAATGTCTAGCAAACATAAGAAAAAATGCTCATCATCCTTTTTTTTTTTTTTTTTTTTTAGAGACAGAGTCTCAGTTACTCGCCCTTGGTAGAGTGCTGTGGCATCACAGCTCACAGCAACGCCCAGCTCTTGGGCTTAGGCAATTCTTTTGCCTCAGCCTCCCACGTAGCTGTGACTACAGGCACCGGCCACAATGCCTGGCTATGTTTTTGTTGCAGTTTGACCAGAGCCGGGTGTGAACCCACCAACCTTGGTATATGGGACCTGCGCCCTACTCACTGAGCCACAGGTGCCCCCTCATCATCCTTAATTATTAGAGAAATACAAATAAAAACCAGACTGAGATATCAACCAACCACAATGAGAATTGCCTCAATCACAAAGTCTCAAAACTGCACATGTTGGTGTGGATGTGGAGAGAAAGGAACACTTTTACACTGTTGGTGTGACTGTAAACTAATACAACCTTTTTGGAAGGAAGTTTGGAGAAACCTCAAAAAACTCAAACTAGACCTCCTGTTTGATCTTGCAATCCCATTATTGGGCATCTACCCAGAAGGAAAAAAATCCTTTTATCATAAGTACTAGACTGTTTATTGCAGCTCAATTTACAATTGCCGAAAAGTGGAAGCAGCCTAAATGCCCCCCCAACCCAGGAATAGATTAACAAGCTGTGGTACATGTATATCACTGAATACTATTCAGTCATTTAAAAAATGGAGACTTTACAGCATTTGTATTATCCTGGATGGAAGTGGAAGACATGATTCCCAGTAAAGCATCACAAGAATGGAGAAGCATGAATCCTATGTATTCAATCTTATTTTGATGATAGTTAATGACAATCAGTGACATGGTAGGGGTGGGTAAAGGGGAGAGCAGAGAAAGATGGAAGGGGGTAGGGGAAAGGAAGAGCCAAGAGAGGAAAGGAGGGAGGGGGTGGGGTCTCAGTGTGTGACACATCTTGTACCCTCAATGAATCCCAAACAATAAAATTTTCAGAAAAAAAAAGAATTACTGTTTTTTGTTTTTGATCCTCTGATTCTTATAAACTTTGTGAGTCCTTATAACAACATTCCCTTTTCTAATCTACTAAAGTGTGAACATAACAAGTTAAAGAGTTGTTAACAAAAGGTTTCAAAATGGGTGGCACCTGTGGCTCAGTGAGTAGGGTGTTGGTCCCATAGACCGAAGGTAGTGGGTTCAAACCCAGCCCCAGCCAAACTGCAACAAAAAAATAGCAGGGTATTGTGGTGGGTGCCTGTAGTCACAGCTACTTGGGAGGCTGAGGCAAGAGAATCACCTAAACCAAAGAGCTGGAGGTTGCTGTGAGCTGTGATGCCACAGCACTCTACCAAGTGACAAAGTGAGACTCTGTCTCTAAAAAAAGAAAATAAATAAATAAGTTTCAAAACATTCATGTAACCAAGCACAGTGATGATTCTCTACAAACAGCTTCTTTATCTGAAAGTTATAGCTGAAAAATGGTTTTATAAATTACTATTCAAATATTAGAAATATGAATCCCAATATAAATAATAATCAGGAAATCATAGGTTGAGAACAGACCTTTCTTAATTGGTTTATACTTTGCCTTCAGTACAGCTAACATCCAAATTATTCTATGCAGTTCGAAAAAGCTATTCTAATTTGACGACCCCTATAGAGCTGTATTTCATTCTTTTTTGTTCATTTCTTCACTGTTAGGAAAATTTCTGACAAAAATAATGGTTTCTATAATTTTTAATGTTATGTTTGACAGTATAAGTGATAATAATCACTAGCATATCATATTAATATCACATCATGAAATGATGAAAAGTAGAACAACTAAATGCAATTCAGCCTAGCATTCAAAACCCTCCCTGCAATTGTTCCAATATATGTATAGTATGATGAAGGGTCAACTAAGAGGGAATTATGTGCTTTCTTGGCTTTGAAGAGAAAAAAAGAAAATGTTACCGTGAGAAATGTTATATAACTATTAAAACACATTAGTGAAACCTCAGCTACAGCACTAATTGCTCTCAGTATTATATAAATTGTAATTTTAAAAAATTGTTTGGGATTCATTGAGGATACAAAGAATTAGGTTATGCTGTACCCCTCCAACCTGAAAGTATAGACTCGGAATCCCCTTATGTGCAATTCAATTGGAGATTTATTGAATCTGCACAGGGGACTGCTTCTCTGAGTCAGTCCATC
>NW_003852581.1:2111148-2142216 GCF_000181295.1 Otolemur garnettii
AGTAGAGGGTAAGTTGCCTTATATTATTTTTATGCAAGCATACTACAGAAGCGAAATGTGGCTGGTTGGGGGGATTACAGCTTGGGTAGTCATAGATACAACAGTGGTTACAGTTATATAACAATGATTAATACAGCATTGGTTGACAATGGCTATATCTCAAATCACAATCGTTATAGTTATGTAACCATGATTAATACAGCCTTGGTGGATTAATACAGCCTTGTTCATCCACTGAGAACTTGGGAGGAGGGGGTGTGAAACTTGTGACTTCCCGTGCTTCGACTCTGGGGGACATGGGAACAGACTGGGAGAGCTCCTAGGGCCGGGGAACAGGCTGGAAGAGAAAGCAGTGGAACGGAACAGGAGAGGGCAGGGGAAAGGGAGAGGGTGGGGGAACAGGCTGGGAGTGCTTGCAGCAGTTACACTTATTGCATTTGTTAGGTAATGTCCCTCTTATAATTGTGTCCTGTCCCCAAAAGATGTGTCATACACTGTAACCTCCATCACCCTCTCTCTTCGTCCTCCATCCTCCCTTATTCCCCTGTCCCCCACCTTGAATTGATTTCAGTTTTTCTCTTATGAGGGTACATCTTAGATCATCTACTGGCTTCATATTAGAATTGAGTACATTTGATTCTTGTTTCTTCATGTTTGTGATACTTTAGTAAGAAGAATACGTTCCAACTCAATCCACATTAATATAAAAGATGCAAAATCTCCATATTTTTACTAGCTGAATAGTAGTCCATATACATACATATACTACAGCTTGTTAATCCATACTGAATCCAATACTGAATGGTAGTCCATATACATATATATACTATAGCTTGTTAATTTATATAGTATTCCATTCCACATACATATACTACAGCTTGTTAATCTATACCATGGTGTTTTGATTATCATGGACTTGTAATACAGCCTAAGGTCTGCTAGGGTGATTTACCCAGCTTTTTTATTACTAAGAATAGCCTTAGCCATACAGCTTTTCTTCTAGTTCCATACAAATGGAAGAGCTATTTTTTCCAGTTCTTCAAAATCTGATGTTGGTATTTTAATGGGCATTGCATTCAATCTGTAGATTGCTTGGGATAGAATAGACATTTTAACATTGTTGATTCTTTCCAGTCATGAGCATGATATGTTCTTCCATTTGTTAATATTTTCTGCTATTTATTTTCTTAGAGTTTCATAATTCTCTTTGTAAGGATCCTTCATCTATTTTGTTAGGTATAATCCTGAGTATTTCATTTGTTTTGAAGCTACTTTTAAGGGAATTTTGTCCTTGATTTGCTTCTCAACTTGGATGTTCTTGGAATATGCATAAAGTCTACTGATTTGATGAAACTGATTTTATACCCTAAGACATTACTGTATTTCCTGATCACTTCCAGGAGATTTATTGTTGAGTCTCTGGGGTTCTCTATGTATAAGATTATATCTTCAGCAAAGAGTGAGACCATATTTGCCCCCTCTAGATGTCTTTATGTCCTTCTCTTCCTGAATTGAATTAGCTAGAACTTTCAGCACAACGTTTAATAGTAGTGAGTATCTTTGTCTGTTTCTAGTATTAAGTGGAACTTAAAACTTTAAGCCATTCAGTATAATGTTGGCTGTGTTTGTCATAGAGGGCTTTGATCAGCTTAAGAAATGTGCCACCTGTGCCTATTTTCTTAAGTGTTCTTGTTAGAAAAGCTTGCTGAATTTGGTCACATGCTTTTTCTATTGAGAAGATAAGATACTCTTTGTTTTTCCTTCTATGGATATGGTGTATTACATTTATGAATTTGCATATGTTAAACCAACCTTGCATCTCTTGGATGAAGCCTACTTGGTTGTGATATATAATATTGTTTTGTTTTGTTTTGTTCTTGAGATAGAGTCTCACTATGTCATCCTTGCCGTGGCGTCCAGCTCATAGCAACCTCAAACTCTTGGGCTTAAGTGATTCCCTTGCTTCAGCCTCTCAAATAGCTGGGACTATGCCGCAACACTCCACTATTTTTTGGGTTGCAGTTGTCATTGTTGTATAGCAGACCCAGGCCAGGCTTGAACCCACCAGCATTGGTGTATGCGGCTGGCACCCTACTCACTGAGCTACGGGCGCTGAGCCAATATTGTTAATGTGTAGTTGCAGTCTATTGGCAAAGATTTTGTTGAATATTTTGGAGTCAATTTTTATGAGTGAAATTGATCTGTAGTTCTCCTTTTTAATTGGATCCTTTCCTGGTTTTGGAATCAAGGTGATGTGTTTCTTTCATAGAATATTTCAGGGAAGGGCCCTTCCTTCTCAATGTTATGGAAGAGATTCTGTGGTATAGTTACAAGCTCATCTTTAAGATGTGGGAGAATTCTGTTGTAAAGCCATTTGGTCTCAGGATTATTTTATTGAAAAGTTTTTTAGTATTACTGCAATCTCAGTTCTTGATATTGGTTTGTTCAAGAGATATATTTTTTCTTCTTTAAGTTTAGGAAGATGGTGTGATATCAGGTATTGGTCTATTTCCTCCACATTGTCAAACTTTGGGGCATAGAGTTTTGGTACTACCCATGTTTCTCCGAAAATAAGATGCTGTCTTATATTTATTTTTTCTCAAGAAGACACATTAGGGTTTATTTTCAGGGGATATCTTCCTCTCTGTGCTGAAATGCATTAATATATTAAATGCATAGCCATGCCCATCACTAGGTCTTATTATTGGGGTAGGGCTTATATTTAACAAATGCATAAAAGTCCTGCTAGGGCTTATTTTTTTGGTAGGTCTTATTTTCAGGGAAACACAGTAGTAAGAAATAATTTATTGTATCTCTGTGGTAATAGTTGTTTCCCTCTTTTAATTTTGGGTTGAGGTTACTAAAGATTTTACTTTTCTATTTCTGGTTAATATGGCCAATGGTTTATTAATTTTATTTATTTTTGAAGAACCAAATTGTGACTGATTAATTTCCTTTTTTTTTGATTAATTTTCTGAATGATTCTTTTATTTTTAATTTCATTTATCTTTTTTAAATCATAAGTATATACATTAGTGCATTTATGGGGTACAATGTGATGATTTTATATACAATTTGGAATGCTTACATCAAACTGGTTAACATAGCCTTCACCTCACTTACTTAATTATTGTGTTAAGACATTTATACTCTACACTTAAGATATTTGACAAATACTCTTGCAATATGCACCATAGGTGTGGCCCCACCGACTACCCTCATTCCATCTAAACTCTCTCCTCTTCACTCCTCTTCCTCCTCCACTTCCCTCCTTTATCCTGGGATATAGTTGTGTTTTATCTTTAATATGAAAGTGTGGGTGATTATATATTGTTTTCATAATAGTACAGAGCACATTGGATACTTTTTCTTCCATTCTTGAGATACTTTACTAAGAAGAATATGATCCAATTCCATCCATGTGAACATAAAATAGGTAAAATCTCCATATTTTTAAAAGCTGCTTAATATTTCATGGTATACATGTGCCACAATTTATTAATCCACTCATGGTTTGATAGGCACTTGGGCTTTTTCCATGACTTGGAAATTATGAATTGAGCTGCAATAAACATTATGGTGAAAATGTCTTTGTTGTAAAATGATTTTTGGTCTTCTGGATATATACCTAGTAGAGTAATTGCAGGATTGAATGGCATATCTACTTTTAGCTTAAGTGTTCTCCAAACTTCTTTCCAAAAGGAAAGTATTAGCTTACATTCACAGTAGCAGTGCAGAAGTGTTCCTTTTTCTCCACATGGATGCCAACATTTATAGTTTTGGGATTTTGTTATGTGGGCTACCCTTACTGGAGTTAGGTGATATCTCAAAGTGGTTTTGATTTGCATTTCTCTGATGATTAAAGATGATGAACATTTTTTCATCATAGTCTGTAGGTCATGAGTCTGTCTTCTGTAGAGAAACGTCTATTCATCTCTCTTGCCCACAGTGAAGTGAGATCACTTGTTCTTTTCTTATTAATAAGTTCGAGTTCTCTGTTGATTCTGGTTATCAAACTTTTGTCAGAAACATAACCCACAAATATCTTCTACAATATGCTTTAAACCAACAAAGGTAAGGAAAGATAAGGATGGTCACTTCATATTTGTTAAGGGAAAAACTCAACATAAATAAATTTCAATTATTAACATTTATGTTCCCAACCAGAATGCTCCTCAATTTATAAAGAAGACCCTAACAGACATGAATAATTTGATAACTTTCTGCACCATAATAGTCAGAGATTTTAACACTCCTTTGGCAGTGTTAGATAGATCCTCCAAGAATAAACTAAGCAAAGAAATAATTGACTTAAACTTAACCCTATAACAAATGGACTTAACAGACATCTACAAAACATTTCATCCTAACAAAACTGAATATACATTCTACTCATCAACCCATGGAACATCCTCCAAAATTGATCACATCTTTGGTCACAAGTCTAACCTCAGCAAATTTCATTTATTTCTGATTTAATTTTGTTTATTTCTTTCCAAATGTTAGGTTTGGCCTTGTATTGCTCTTCCTTCTCTTTTTCTTTAAGATGATTCATTAGATTGTTAGTGTGCTCTCTTTCTCTTTTTCAAATGTAGGCACCTAATGCAATAAATTTCCCTCTTAGGACTGCTTTTGCAGTTTCCCACAGGTTTTGGTAGCTTGTGTCTTCATTGTTTTTATGCTCAAGGAAGTTAAAGATTAACTTTTTTTATTTATTTCTTGGCCCAACTCTCATTCTGCATAAGGTTGTTGAATTTCCATGCCTTTGTGTGGGGGTAAAAATTTTGTTGGAGTTTAGTTCCACGTCTATTGCCTTGTGGTCTGAGAAGATACAGTATATAATTTCAATTTTTTGACCTTGTTGAGGTTTGATTTTTTGTCCTAGGATATGATCATTTTTGGAGACTGTTGCATGGGCGAAAGAGAAGAATGTATATTCTTTAGCTTTGAGATTGAGTGTTCTGTGTATATCTATTAAGCACAGGTACTCTAGGGTCACATTTAAGTTCCTTGTATCTTTGTTTAGTTCTGGGTTAGAGGATCTACCGAACTATATAAAAGGAGTACTAAGTTCCCTACTATTATAGTGTTGTAGGATATCGTATTGCTCAGACTAATTAAGGGCTATTTCATAAATCTGGGAGTACTTAGGTTGGGTGCATAAATATTTAGAATTAAAATGTCTTCTTGCTGTATTGTTCCCTTGACCAATATAAAGTGTCCATCTTTGTCATTTTTGGAAATAGTTGTTTTAAATCCACTGGTATCTGAAAATAATATTGCATCTCCTTTCTTCCCATTTACATTTGCCTGAAAAATTGTTTTCTGAAAGGGATGTATTGGAATCTTTCATGATATTTGGGAAATTTTCATTTATTATATCCACTAGTAGGGCTTCTATTCCTCTGGGGTATTCTTCTTCCCCTTCTAGGATACCTACAATTCATATGTTTGAACTCTTCATGAAGTCCCATAATTCTCTGAGTGAGAATTCTGCTTTTTCCTCTCTTTTTTTTCTATCTCTTTAACTACCTATTTTAGCTTGAAAACATTATCCTCTCTGAAATTCTTCTTTCTACCTGGTATAATCTTCTGCTGATGCTTTCTACTGCATCTTTATGTTCCCTCATTGACTGTTTCAATTCTGTAAGCTCTGCTTTATCCTTTCTATATTCTTCATATCTTTCACCTCCTATTTGATTCTGTTTTTGGATTTCATTTTGAGTATTATCCACTTTCTCCACAATTTCCTTCATTGTTTTTACCATCCATATTTTAAATTTCTTTTTTGTCATTTATATCATTTCCTTATAGGTGGAATCCTCTGCAGTAGCTACCTCATGATCTCTTGGCAGTTGGCTTGCTCTGTTCTAGTTTTTCATGTTGCTTCTTCCTCATCAGTGATTTCTTTTAGTCTGTTCCCTTGCCCTCCTTTTTCCTTTCGTTTCTTCCTCCTCTTTAAGTTACTATGCCTCTCTTCTAAGTTGTTGGTTGAAGTGTCCTTTTGGTACAGGATCAAAAGGAAGAAAAGAGTGAAGAGCAGGATTGGATGAATTATTTACGAAATAGACAAAGAAAGAGAAAAAAGTAAAAGGGACCAAAAGAGTAACATTGACAAAAAGAAGAAAGTAAAATAAAGAAAGACACAGGAGTAACAGTGGTGTACAGTAGTATACTTTCTCCCACATCCACAAAACCCACCCTTTGGGGTGTTGTGTTTGGTGGATCCTTCAAGGTCAAGAGCTCATTGCCAGCCTCAGCAGACACAAGACCCAACCTCCAGCAAATAGAGAAGAAAATCAAAAATACTATTAATCAAAACAAAACAAAGAAAACTTTATGGGATAAAATTTGGGGAAAATCAATAACAGGGTCAGAAGAACTAGCAAAAATGGATCTTATTATTAAAGAAGGAAACAATGAAAAATTATAGTTATGAGAGAAGGAAGAAGAAAAAAGAAAAAAATCTGGCAGAAATAGTTGAAAATAGATTTTTAAAAAGAAAATAATTGCCTGGGTAACAAGTGATCTTCTGGGTTATGAGATGCTAATCCCAATGCTGATACAGATGTATAAGATGGAGACTAGAATCCTCTGTCTTGCCAACGAGACATGGTCCTATTTTCCTGACTTCTTTGCTCTCAGCCACTACAGGGTGGGAGCCTGAAGCTTTCCTCAGTCTGCTTAATAGACATACTTCTACCTTTCCAAGCTGTGTCACTTGGCCACACAGTGCCTTTCTCAAGAAAGCATGTGTTGCTCAAATCTCCCCAGGAGTGGCCACCCTGCTTATGAGGAATTCCAGAACTGGCCTTGGACTAGGACCCTAAGGGCCAAGCCTGCAAGACAGCTTCCCCACAATGGTTGTGCCCAGACTACAGCCAAACAATGGAAGTTCCATTCCACTGAGTGGCTCAATCCTGGCCCCTGGGCACTATTCAAAATTACTCTTCCAAGCTCTCCCAAGATAGCTCAAACAAGTGCCCTGGTAAAAAAAGAAGAAGAAAGAAAGAAAAGAAAGAGAAAGAAAACACAGGGCAGACCTTCTTTGTCTGTGAACTGTCTGTGACTGCCCCAGCATCAACCAGCCTCTGCCAGCATGCAAGTGATTTCCCTTTTGCCACTTCTTCACAGCTTCTGTACTCCTCTTGGGGTCCTAAAATCTCCTGATCCCTCCCTGTGCCCCAGCAAGAATGTTTCTGGGCAGAGCCCACAAGCCAGAAGTGACTGGAGTCTTCACCCCTCCCTTTCTCAACACATGCAGTTGCAAAGAAGCTACATCTAGACCAATGTCTTGCTCTATTTCCCTCTAAATTATAAATTTTTATCAAGATAAAAAATAAAAACAATGGGATCATCCAAGATGACTCCCATGGTCACAACACTTTTACACTGCTGGTGGAAATGCAAACTAATACAACCTTTTTGGATGGAAGTATGGAGAACTCTCAAAGAACTGAAACTAGACTTCTCATTTGACCCTGAAATACCATTACTGGGTATCTACCCAGAAGAAAAAAATATTCTTTTACAATAAGGACACTTGCACTAGACTGTTTATTACAGCTTAATTTACAACTGCCAAAATGTGGGAACAGTCTAAATGCCCAGCAACCCAGGAATGGATTAGCAAGTTGTGATATATGTATACCCTGGAATACTATTCAGCCATTAAAAAAGATGGAGACTTTTACATCTTTTGTATTAACCTGGATGGAAGAGGAACACATTATTCTTAGTAAAGCATTACAAGAATGGAGAAGAAAGAATCCTATGTACTCAATTGTGATAGAAGGACAATTAATGACCTAGTACGTGGTGAGGATGGAGGAAGGGGAGAGCAAAGACAGGAAAAGAGGGAGGGGGTAGTGAGTTCACTGTGTTTGACACACCTTCTTGGGGTGGGACACAATTATAAGAGGGACTTTACCTAACAAATGCAATCAATGTAAGTGCTGCATTTCTTGAGTTGAGTGTTCTTTGTACTCTCAATGAATCCCCAACAATAAAAATAAAATCAATCTGAAGATGACATTCCAATTATTCCACTGCTACATGTAAGAAATCTATGCTGCCACCCTATCCTAAGTGTTTTATTCAAGTCAAGGCCTAATCCCACCTTTCTAGCTTTTCTACCACAGCTACTCCCAAACCTATATAGTCTATATTCTATAGTCTGACAAAACTGGCATATTCACTATTTCTTGAACGTTTGTACATCTCCACAACTTTTTAAAAATCATTGCCATTCACTGAAAAACATTTTCCTTTATTGTCTTTGCTGCAAAAATTACACATTTCCTTCAAAATCCCCCATAGGTGCCACTTGCTTTATACAAGCTTCACTTATTTCCCAAACTAGATGATATCTATTCTTCCTTTTTTTGTAATTTATTTTTTATTAGATCTGGGACCTCCTCGAAGTAAAAAGCTTCTGCACAGCCAAGAACACAATAAGAAAAGTAAGTATTCTTCCTTTTAAGCCTTTGGTAGTCAGAACTGTGTTTAGTTCCAGGTGACAGAATCCCAATTCAAACTAACTCCAGCAAAATGGGAATTTATTGGTTCACATAACTGGAATAGGCAGAGGTGGTGATAGCTTAAGCACAACTGGATCCTGAGGCTCAAACAATGTTCATTCTCTCTCTCTCTTTCACTCTCTCTCTCTCATGATCATCATGATCATGATGATGATGATTATCATCATCATCATCTTTTCTCCTTTCCTTCCATCTCTCTATCTCTTGATCCTACTTTTTGGCTTCTATGTGAAGGGATTGGCTTCATTCAATAGGCAATATCTCTAATTGTTAGAGATAATAACTATGGAAACATATACTGAAATTCTTACTGTTCATTATTCAGAAACTAGACAGCTTCTCTTTGTCTCTAGGTCCATATATTATGGAAGACCATGATTGTTCCTGTGTGTCAGGATTCCAGCAGGAATTGAGGGCATATCCCACTTGATTAATTTGTTGGCAGGGTTTGGTGAAATAACAAAGAATTGTGTGACAGTAACAACAAAAAAGGGACTTTATTGACCTTAGGCCAGAAAGGATAAGGGTTGGTAAGTTATCTGAACTCAGAGAGGGAAGCTTACTGGAAGTTACCTGACAGGTGCCATGATTTGAGCAGAGAGATGTAGTCAATTCACAGCTATCTTGCAAGGAAAGAACCACGTGAATAAATCATTTTACTCCCTTCTTTTATTATTTCTCTGAATTCCCCATTAATCCAGTAAGAAGAAACCCATGGATGTATTTCATAAAGTCAACCTCCCCTGGATCATAGCAGAGAAGGAAATGATAGGTAATAGGTCTAGAAGAACAATGGGAAAATATCCAGGGCATTCTGCTTAGGTCATGTTCCTACATATAAACCAATAACTGGCACAGGACAGGCTAGTCTGATTGGCCAACTTGGGGCATATGGTCATGCAAAGAGTGGGGGTGGGTGGAGTAAGATGACCAATAATAACAGAACTTTCAGAACTATCAGTTGACAGAGTTAATACCTCAATAGCAATGATGCTATATAAAAGAATATGTCCAATGAAAATCTAATGCTGTTTTAGAACTTTTTCCAAAGCATTTATTGAACTCAGGTTTAAATTATAGATATTTATGATATCACTTATCTAACATGCCAGATAGCAAGTGCCTAGAGGGGGAATTCTTGGACGATGACTAACTGGTAGTAACCCTTGGGAAAGGCTCCTGAGAAGAGGAAGAAAAACTGGATGGAATCAGACTCTATGAAGTCAAAGGAGGGGATCTGAGCCAAGAAAGGAGTTTGGCAAGCTGTAACTGCAAGGAAGAGCATTCAAGGAAACAAATTACAGGTACAAAGCCTATTGACTAGACCCCTCCCCCAAGCAGGAGGCCTGCCACAGGCTGTCTTCCAAAGAGCGGGGAAGAAAAGACCTCTCATTTTACCTAGCTGGAGATAGCTGATAAACCCCAGGTCTCATTATCCAGGGACGTCCCACTTATGAACTTAGACACCACCACGCCAGGCATAAAAAACTGAACAGATATTTTCCCCAAGTCCAAACTCCCAGTCCACCCTTTCCCCCTTCAATGGTGGTCTGAAGTTCTACCCACTGAAGAGCACAGAGTGGTCTTGTCCTGAGAGATCTGGGCACAGTATAGACTGCCAACCATCAGGACAGAAGAGGGTATGAGAAGAAAGAGGGTATGACAGTTTTAAACAGATCTTCCAAGAAGAAACTAAACAAATAATTATTAGACTTTAACCTGACCCTAGAACAAAAGGAGTTTACAGACTTCTAGAAAACATTTCATCCTAATAAAACTGAATATATGTTTTTCTCATCAGCCCATGGGTCATCCTCCAAATTTGATCATATCTTAGAATATAAGTCTAACCTCAGTAAATTTAAAAGTGTGAAAATTATTCCTTATATCTTCTTGAACCACCATGGAATAAAAGTTGAAGTCAACAGCAATAGGAATCTTGATACTCAAACAAAGTCGTGAAAACTAAATAATCTTAAGCTGAATGATAGCTGGGTCAAAGACAAGATTAAGAAGGAAATCACCAAATTTTTGGAACAAAATGGTAATGAAGACACAAATTTCCAAACCTGTGGGATACTGCAAAGGCAGTCCAAAGAAGGAAATTTATAGCATTGGAGGTCTTCATCAGGAAAACAGAAAGAGAGAAAGCCAACAAATTAATGAATCATCTCAAGACACTGGAAAAGGAAGAACATTCCAACCCTAAACCCAGCAGAAAAAAAAAAAAAATAACCAAAATTAGGGCATAATTAAATGAAATTGAAAACAAAATAATCATTCAGAAGATCAATGAAACAAAAAATTGTTTTTTTGAAAAGATTAACATAATTGATAAAACTTTGGCCAACCTAAACAGAAATAGGAAAGTAAAATCTCTAATATTGTCCATCAGAAATGATAAAGGAGAAATAACAACAGACACTTCAGAAATTCAAAATATCCTCAATGATTACTATAAAAATCTCTATTCCCAGAAATATGAAAATCTGAAGGAAATGGACCAATACCTGGAAGCATGTCACCTTCGTAGACATAACCAGAAAGAATTCAAAATCTTGAAAAGACCTATATAAATCATTGAAATAGCATCAGTAATTCAAAATATCACAAAAAATAAAGTTCAGGACCAGATGGCTTCACATCCGAATTCTACCAAACCTTTCAAGAGGAACTATACAATATAGTTGTACAATACAACTATATTATACAATGTTTTCCAAAGCATAGAAAAAAGAGGGACTACTTGCAAACACATTCTAAGAAGCAAATATCACCCTGACCCCCAAACTAGGAAAGGAGCCAACAAACAAAGAAAATTATAGACCAATATCATTAATGAATATCAATGCAAAATATTCAACAAGATCTTACCAAACCAATTCAAGAACATATCAAAAAATTATGCACCATGATCAAGTTGGTTTTATTCCTAGGTTACAGGCCTGGTTCAATATATGTAAATCTATAAATATAATACATCCATCAATAAAATAAAAAACAAAGACCATATGATTCTCTTAATTGACACAGAAAAGGCCTTTGATAATACCCAGCATCGTTTCATGATCAGAACACTTAAGAAAATAGGCATAGAAGGGATATTTCTTAAACTGATAGAGGCAATCTACAGCAAACTCACACCCAATATCATATTGAATGATATAAAATTGAAAACATTTCCAGTCAGATCAGGAATGAGGCAAGGATGTCCACTTTCTCCACTGCTATTCAACATAGTAATGGAAGTCTTAGCCATCAAAATTAGGCTAGAGAAGGCAACCAAGGATATCCAAATAGTGTCAGAAGAGATCAAACTCTCACTCTTTGCAGATGATATGATCCTATACCTGGAAAATGCCAGAGACTAAACTTCAAAACTCTTAGAAGTGATTAAGAAATACATCAGTATCTCAGGGTACAAAATTAATACTTACAGGTCAGTAGCTTTAATATTAGCCAGCAATAATCAAGCTGAAAATATAGTCAAAGACTCTATTCCTCTTACAATAGTGATAAATAAGATGAAATATCTGGGAATTTACCTAACAAAGGATGTGAAAGATTTCTATATAGAGAACTATGAAACCCTGAGAAAAGAAATAGTTGAAGATGTTAACAAATGGAAATAACATATCATGCATATGCAGGGAATAATCAACATTGTTAAAATGTCCATACTACCCAAAGCAATCTACAGATTTAATGCAATCCTTATTAAAGCACCATTGTCATACTTTAAAGAATTTGAAAAAATAGTACTTCATTTTATATGGAATCAGAAAAAAGCTCTAATAGCAAATACATTACTCAGAAATAAGAACAAATCAGGAGGTATCATATTACCAGACTTCAGGCTATACTATAAATCTATAGTGATCAAAACAGCATTATACTGGCACAAAAACAGAACAGTAGATTTATAAAACAGGATAGAGAACCAAGAGATAAACCCAGCTTCTTACCATTATTTGATCTTTAACAAGACTATCAAAAATATTCAGTGCTGGAAAGACCACCTATTTAACAAATGGTGCTGTGTGAACAGGCTAGTGACCTGTAGAAGACTGAGAGTGGACTCCTACCTTTCACCATTAACAAAAATTGATTCTCACTGGATGAAAGATTTAAACTTAAGGTATGATGCTATAAAACTACTAGAAGAGGTTTCAGGGAATACACTTCAAGAAATTGGCCTGGGAGAATATTTTATGAGGATGACCCCCTGGGAAATTGAAGCAACACTAAGAATACATTACTGGGATCTGATCAAACTAAAACGCTTTTGCACAGTCAAATGTATGGATTATATATAATACAGACATTTGCCTATATCAATCACATTCAGTAGTAAAGTTCCTTTCCTTAAAAAAATAATAAATACTCAACTCCCAGGTAGATGATTACTACATATTTCTTAGAAGAAAAAAAGACAAAATATTTATATGTATGAATTAGTGTCTAAACAAGCTAAGATACATTTTCACCATTTGTATTTTTTTTTTTTTTTTTTTTGGAGACAGAGCCTCACTTTCTCACTCGTTGTAGAGTGCTGTGGCCTCATACCTCATGGTAACCTCAAACTCTTGGGTTCAAGAGAACCCCTTGCCTCAGCATCCTAAGTAGCTGGGACTACAGGTGCCCGCCACAATGCCTGGCTATTTTTTAGAGACAGGGTCTCACTCATGGTCTCAAACTCATGAGCTCAAGTGATCCACCCACTTCAGCCTCCCAGAGTGCTATGATTACAGGTGTGAGCCACTGTGCCAGACTGATTTTGTATTTTTTTAATTATTTTTAAATTATTTACTAAACATTATTGCAGATATCCTGCAATAATGGAAGAAGAAGAAGAGAAGAAACAGAAAAAAAATGGAAAATTGAAAAAAGTAACAATATAAATGAACCTGTGGAGAATAATAAAACAAAACTAACCTGGGTCCATGAGATTTTTCAAGGAATGTTCACCAATGAAACTCAATGCTTGAACCAAGAAAATCTTAGAAGCAAAAGTGAAGATTTTTCTTGAACTTTCAGTTCAGGTGGCACAGAATATATCCTTTAGCCACTGTCTAAGAGACTTTAGTAACACAGAAACACTATGTAGTGAACTAAATATTATTGTGAAACATACTACAACCAACAGGAGACCCAGAAAAGGATGATAGTAAAAAAGCTGCCAATGATTTTGGTTCTAAACCTAAAGTGGTTCAAGCACATTAAGCAGCTCCACAGGTATACTAAACTGTCTTATCAGGCAATCTTCCCTCTAAAACTTGATGCAGTGAACTTGGACCTGGGTGCTTTGGTCATTCACTGTACTAGGGATCCTAATCACAGGCATTATATTACTATTGTGAAATTTTGATTGATGATGACATTGGATAGAAAATACTGTAGATGTTCAATCTATTGGAGAATTCTATGGCCTGATGTCAGATATGTGTATTAAAAAATGAGGATCTGGATATATTTTATTCTATTAGTCAAGAGAAAAACTTAAACTGTGAGACTACTTCAAGCAGGAATATTATTCAAAGCACTATTACCTGGTTTCTCTGTAGACTTTCCTGTTCCACAATGCCCAACTGATGGTATTGATCCAGGTCTCAATGGTTGGCTGTGTTAACCTTTCTCTCTTTATTATTTTACATGCAACACTACTCTTATAGTTTTATTTCAATCTGAAGAAGAGTTAAATACAATCAGAATGTAGGAAGATTAAAAAGAATAGCAAGTGCTAATTTTAGGATTGGGTGAAAACTATGCCACTCCTTATGTCTGGTTGAATAGAATGACATTTCCTATGAATACATGTATTTTTGTCAGTGTTTCCAAACTTCTAAATGGCTTCCAGAATCTCCTTACAATACATTTCTTTAACTTGTGTCTGGAAGTATTCTTATTAGTTTTCAGCTTCTCTGCCTCTTTCTGATGCAAGGGAAGATATTTGGGTAGCTGTTCACCATTTAGGGCTGCAACTGTAGCTTTAAGATTGTGCAAGTGAAGAAACTTCAATACTAAAATCATCCTTCATGTGGAACAGGGTGAAGAGTAGCTGTTTGTGGTGTCTGTCAGAGGCTAGCATCTGCAATGAGTTGTGCTTGCCTATCTCTTAGAATTCCAGGGGCTGAGAAGGAATAGAGCTCAGGACACACAAAGCCAAGAAGAGTAAGTTTGGTGGATAGTGAAAGTAACCTCTTATCTTTTTGCCAAAACTAAGTTTCAGGAAAAAGCTCTATGAATTTTATTTTTAGTGACACTTTCCTTGTATAAGGCTCTTTGAGTTGTATTCTGTATCTGACACTGCTAAGCTTTTTAGTGTATCTTTCCAATCCTGGTGATGTTTCACAGTCAGTGGCTTAGAAGGCTGTCAAAATTCCCCTTAGCCAGTCAACACCAACATTTTTCTTTATTAGGAATAACAAAGGCAGTACACGTTTACAACCATCAACATATTGTTCAACTTAAGTTTAAAAATATTCCATCTCCTTACTGAGGCACTGATGAGTCCCAGGGCTAATACAGAATCTTCTCTAGAGGGAATACTAGAGTCAGGTGTATATGAAGGTGAGACCAAAGAAGACATAATCAAGGCTACCACTTTGCCCAGTTCAGATAGGTCCCATTCACATGTAGTCCACATAAATGGTAATTCCTGTGGTCATGTATCATACATCCTGCCCAGCTATAAGCAAGGGTCCTAGCTTCTGATTCTTTCCCATAATAACAGTGCCATTTCCTATTATTAACCAATAGAAACTTTAATGACACTCTTTCTGACATAAGTAGCCCATATATTAAGGAAAACAAGAGAATAAAATTCAGGTAGTAGTAAGTAAAGTAAAGTGGCTACAGTGGCTTGATCTTCTTGATCCATGCATGTAAAAAAATTTCCAATTGGGAAGATAATTTTCTTTTCCTCCAACTGACTCAGTAAATATCTTATTGTCTCCAAATGGACTGTGTTCCCATCTCCAAACCAATTATTGTGAAAATGTTAAGTTCTGGATAGCAAGGATCAAGTGGCATAAGTGTCCTCTTCTGGAGCTTGAAATGGACTCAGCTCCACTTCAAGTGCATAAACTGAGTAGAAGAGAGGATAGGTACTCCGAGAGAAACTATGGTACATTTTTGTTGTGAAGTGGTGAATGATTCCTCAGCAACAAAGATAATAGCAGCATTTTGATAATGGGGAATCATGTTGGGTTACATATTATATTTTATGAACATTTTAAAATTATGCATAAGATAATTAAATAATTATACAATTAATTAATTTTTGAGTGAGTACCTCATTCTGTTGCCCAGGCTGGTTTTGAATTTCTGGCCTCTGGTGATCTTTCCTCCTTGGCCTCCTAAAATGCTGGACTACAGGTGTGTGGCATTGCCCCCAGCCATATTTAATTTATATAAAATACTGTTTATTTCCTTCACAGCTTAAAATTCAAGGAATCTACTAATTTGCATTACTGTCTGTAGTTTCTGGTGATTTAAAATATGACTTTAATTTTCTTTTCTTTTCAGTGTTTTGTATTCTGTTAGCATATTTCCTATACTCCTGTCACAGAACAGGACAGGGTAAAGCAAGTAGCCTCTGGGAAGTGCCTTTCTCAGGAAAAGGGTCTGGGATTTAGTTCTTAAATAACATGTCAACTAAGAAATTTATCACTGAAAATTTGCTTACTATATTTTAATCTTTCTACAGCTGTTATAGGGCACACTTTTTAAGCCTACATTTGTTTCAGAGGCTCTCAAAACTACAATAATACCTAAATCTCATTTTAAAGTACCCATTAAAAAGATGGAAAAAGGAAATAAAACACCATCATGCTTCTTACTTAAATTTTCTAGGTCTTTGAGTCTAAAACCAAAACCTGTGGCAGAAAGCTTACTAGAAGGCTATTGGGGAAAGGTTTGCAAATGGAATAGGAAGACTAATCTTGCTGTGTTGGGTATGTGGAATTGGTTCCATCTCAGCTGCCAGATGTTTCTAATTATTCAGGGTTCTATTTATAATTGTAGGCCAAGATAGCAGTCCCTTCAAATAAGTGGAATAAGATTCAGTAAAGGGGAAAGAAATTGAAATTACATATGCATACATGAGAAAAAGATTGTAGCTGATAAAAAATGCAAGTGCCTATGGGAACTGTGTCAAGGCCTACTGAATTTTGGTTTTAGAGTAAAAGTTCTCAGGCTTAAGCATGTATCAGAATTACCTGGACGGCTTGCTGAAATGAAGATTCCTTGGAAAAAGAAAATGTGCTGTATATGCACAGTAGAATACTATCCAGAAATAAAGAATGAAATCTTGTCATGTGTGGCAATATGCATGGAACTGGAGGTCATTGTGTTAAGTTAAATATGTCAGACATAGAAAGATAAATGTTGATAATTTTCATGCATATGTGGCAGGTAAAAAAGTTGAGTGCATAGAAATAAAGTGTAGACTTATTATTAGAGGCTGGGAATAGTAGGGAGGAGGGGAGACCAGGGAGAGATTGATATAGGGAAACAATATTACAGCTAGATAAAAGGAATAAATTGTAGTGTTTTATAGTACTATAGGGTAACTACAGTTAATAATAATTCATTGTATTTTTATTTCTTTCTATTTAATCTTTTTTTTCCTTTTAAGTCTTTGTTTATTTTATTATTATTATTATTTTTTACTAAATCATAAAGAGGTAGATCCTGTTTACACTTATGCATTTAGGGGGTACAACGTGCTGATTTCATATACAATTTGGAATGCTTACATTGTATTTGTTAATATATCCCTCACCTCATTTACTTAGTTATTGTGTTAAGACATTTATACTTTATACTTAATAGATCCCACATGCACCCTTGCAATATGCACCATAGGTGTGATCCCACCATTCACCCTCTCTCCATCTGGCCTCCTCCTCCCCTCTCATCCCCCCTCCCTCTTTCATCCTGGGCCATAATTGTGATCTATTCTTCATATGAAAGCGTGAGTGATTGTAACTTGGTTTCATAATAGTACTGAGTACATTGGATACTTTTTCCTCCATTCTTGAGATACTTTACTGAGTATGATATGTTCCAGGTCCATCCGTATAAACATAAAAGAGTTAAAGTCTCCATCTTTTTTAAGCTTCATATTATTCCATAGTTAACAAATGGAAAAACATACCATGCTCATGACTGGGAAGAATTTATTGTAGTTTTCAACTAGCTAGAAGAGAAAATTTTGATTGTTCACAACATAAAGAAATGATAAGTGTTTAAAGTGATTGATATACTAATTACTCTGATTTGATCATTACATATTGTATACATGTGTCAAAATATTACTCTGTACCCCATAAATATGTTAATATATAATTATTAACCAAGTGCTCTATTATTTATGTCTAGTAAAATCTTTTACAAATTAAAAAAACACACAAAGATTTCTAATTTGATAAATACAGAGTGGGGACTGAGAGTTTGCCTGGGATATTTTTTATAAAGTTCCCAGGTATTGCTACAATTGCTGTGGCTTCATTTTGAGAACTACTAGATTATGGCAACAAGGCTAATTACAGACTCCCCTCTTATAGAAATAGAGCACTTGGGCCCGGCCCCCATAGCACAGTGGTTACAGCTCCAGCCACATACACTGAGGCTGGTAGATTCAAACTTAGCCTGGACCAGCTAAGTAATAATGACAACTGCAACAGAAATATAACCAGGCATTGGGGCAGGTGCCTGTAGTCCTAGCTACTTGGGAGGCTGAGACAAGAGAATCACTTATGCCCAAGAGTTTGAGGTTGCGATGCCACAGCACTCTACCTAGGGCCACATAGTGAGACTCGGTCTCGAAAGAAAGAAAGAAAGAAAGAAAGAAAGAAAGAAAGAAAGAAAGAAAGAAAGAAAGCAAGCAAACGAGCACTTGGTAAAATGTCAGGCATTTTAAGGTTGTTTTAGGGAGGAGAAATATTAAACCTATAATTTGAAGGTTCCAATATCCAAAGCTTTATATGGTGGAATAAGTGGGACCTGGCATCTGAGCAGTGGTGTACTGGAGCCTACTCATACCAGCTTCCAAGAGTCAATGTCCACATTCAGTGATATCAAGTTGGTATCTTGAAATTGGTCTTGATAGAAGATTTATACCACATGTATTCACAAGTGGTCTATCACATGTATTCACAAGTGGCCTACAAGTAATATTAACTGCAAATAAATGCATAAGTTTATTTTACAGACCCTCAACTTGTAGATCCCAATTGTAAGAGCTTACATGTCAAATACAATTATAATAATTCCATTAAGATTATGTGGTATTGACTGGGTCTTATGTTTCATATCTGTAATCCTGGAGCTTTGAGAGGCCAAGGAAGAATGATTGCTTCAGGCTAGAAATTTGAGGACAGCTGGGGCAAACAGAGTGAGGCCCAAAGAAACCATTTTTTTAGTTAGCTGGGCATGGTGGCACACACTTGTTGTCCTGGCTACTCAGAAGGCTGAGGAGGCAAGATCACTTGAGAACAGAAGTTTGAGATTGTAGTGATTGTATCACTTTACCCCAACCTGGGTCACAAAGCAAGGCTGGGTTCTAAAAAACTCCATGTAGCATTATTAATTTAACAATCATTCTTTGAGCACTTGCCTTATGTCAACAACTGAGACAGACACTGGGGAGACCATAGTAAATCACAAAAACACAGTACTTACCATATTAGAATTTACAATTTTTTGTGTGTGTTTTTGTTTGTTTGTTTTGAGACAAAGTCATGCTCAGTCACCCTGGAGTTGAGTGCTGTGGCATCATAGCTCACAGCAACCTCAAATTTGGGGCTCAAGTGATCCTCTTGTCTCAGTCTCCCAAGTAGCTGGGACTACAGGCATCTTCCATGACACATATCTAGTTTTTGTAATTTTTGTAGAGATGAGACATCACTTTGCTCAGACTGGTCTCAAACTCCTCAACTCAGGGGATCTACCCACCTCAGCTTCCCAGAGTGCTAGGGATACAAGTGTGAAAAACCTTTCCTTGTGAGTTTACACAAACTTAAAGAAAATAAATAATTGTAATATAAGTGATTTAGCTTAAGTGATTCTGTATATCTTTTTCTTTTCTTTTCTTTTTCTTTTTTTCTTTTTTTGAGACACAGTTTCACTATGTCACCCTTGGTAGAGTGCCATGGCATCACAACTCACAGCAAACTCAAATTCTTGGGCTTAGTGTTTCTCTTGCCTCAGCCTCCCTAGCAGCTGGGACTACAGGTGCCTACCATAATGGCCTGGCTATTTTTGGATGCAGTTGTCATTATTGTTTTGCAAACCTGGCCCAGGCTTGAACCTGCCAGCTTCTGGGTAGGTACTGGTGCCAAGCCAGTTCTGTATATCTTATTTAAAAAGAAAATCATCTGGGAAAATACAGACTTGATGGAGAAAGGTTCAAAGATGCTTCAAATATTTACTTTTTTAAAAAATAAATACATGTTAATTTCAGGAAGAAAGCTCTTCAATAAGGCTTAATCCTTCTGGTTTCTTTTATACAGAGTGATGCTTCTTAAGGCAGTTAAAATTTAATTCATTCAAGATCTTTAAAGTATGACAATGGTGCTTTAATAGGGATTTCATTAAAGCTGTAAACTGCCTTGGGTAGCATGGACATTTTAACAATGTAGATTCTTCCCATTCACGAGCATGTCATGTTTTTCCATTTGTTAACATCTTCAGCTGTTTCTTTTCTTAGAGTTTCATAATTCTCTTTACAGAAATCTTTCATGTCCTTTGTTAGGTACGCTCCTAGATATTTCATCTTATTTAGCACTACTGTAAAAGAAGTCCTTGACTTTTTTAAGTTTGATTATTGTTGATATACATAAAAGCTACTGATTTGTACATAATGATTTTGTATCCTGAGACACTGTTTATTGGTCTTGATAGAAGTCCCTGGGGTTTTCCAGGTATAAGATCATATCATCCACAAATAGTGAGTGTTTGATCTCTTTTGACCAATTTGGATACCCTTGTAGACCTTACGTTTGATCTTGCAATTTCTCTAGTAGGTATGTACCCAGATCACCAAAAATAATTTTAAAACAAAGATATTTGCACCAGAATGTTTATTGCAGCCGAATTCATAATTGCCAAATCATGGAAGCAGCCCTAGTGCCCACAGACCCATGAATGGATTAATACACTTTGCTATATTTATACCATGGAATACTATGCAGCCATAAAAATATGGAGCCTTTATATCTTTTATGTTTACCTGGATGGAGCTGGAACACATTCTTTTTAGTAAAGTATCTCAAGAATGGAAAAAAGTATTTTATGTACTCAATACTACTATGAAACCAATATACAATTACCTACACATTCATAACAATGATAAAACACAACTATAGGAAGGAAGAGGAGGGAGAGAGGAGGGGAGAGAGGAGGCCAGGGTACATTTCAGAACTATTAAGAATAGAGTATAAATGTCTTACCACAACAAATAAGCAAGGTAATGGTTTTGTTAACCAATTTCATGCAAACATTCCACATTTTATATGAAATCAGCACATTAAATGCACTAATGTACACAGTTATGATTTAGAAAAAAAGTAAAACTAAAATTAAAAGAAAAATATAATTTAGATGAATATTTATTCAGTTGTAGGTTATAGTAGAGCAGTTTCTGAAGTAGTCAATAAAGAGGAAGATAAAAGTGGGATTTTTAAAGAAATCTCCACTTGAAACATCATTATTACCTTGGAGCTATACCAAGGCACTTCTTTATTTTGTCAGGTTCCAAAAGAGATATGAAGATGGGCAACAGACTATGGTTTTGGTTGGCTAATGAGTGAGGATATGAAAATATAGAAAGACAAAGGTGTGGAGAGTCAAAATACACTCAAAGGAAATAATTTATGCACGGAACAGTATATGAAGAAAAGTTTGTAGAGTCTCTCTCTCTCTCTCCCTCCCCCCTCCTCCTGCCCTTGCTCTTGAGCCAACATATTATAAGTAGCTCATAGAGAGGCACATGTAGCAAAGGACAAATGTTCATAATGGCCAACAGCCATCAAGGACATGGTTTGCCAATGCCACATGAATGAACTTTGAAGTAGACCTTCTAAGTGCTGTCAATAGCTACAAATGAGCTCCAGTGGATTTCAGTAGATTCTTCTCCAGTGAAGTATTATTTAAGATCAGTGCAGCCCCAAACAATACCTTGAATGCAGCTCTGTAAGAGACCCAGACATTGAGCCCCAGTTAAGCTGTGTTTAGTAATTGAAGTCAATGTTTATTGTTTTAAGCCAATAAATTCTGAGATAAATTTTTTGCACATCAATAGATTAACTATGTTCCTATTTAATTTTGCCCAATAATAAAAGTATTAAAATGAATCTTTTTTTTTCCAGTTTTTTTTTTTTTGGCCAGGGCCAAGTTTGAACCCACCACCTCCAGTATATGGGGCCAAGACCCTACTCTTTGAGCCACAGGCACCAACCTGCTTAATATATTTTGAAAGTCTCTTATGTGACACACACATTTATCATTGTTAAAATTTCCTGATGACCTAAACTTTTATCACTATGAAATAGTCTTCTTTATCTCTTGAATATATTTCATCTTGAAATCCATTTTATTAGATCAATATGGACATTCTGCTCTTTTTATGATCTTTTTATATCCATTTACTATCAACCTATATGTTTTATTATAAATCCCATCTCTTTTTTCACCTAAGGTGAGCAATGTAATGGTATTCAACACACCTCCTGGGTGAAGGACTCAATTGCATCTTGAACTTAGAAATGAAAACAATGTAACCTAAATATTAATCTGACCCTCATATTAATCTGAAATTAAAAAAAATAAAGTGAATCTCTTTTGGACAGTGTACAGAATACCTGTTTTCTTTTTATCCATTTTGACAATTTCTTCCTTTTACTAGGAATATTTACCTTAGTAATTTTTAAGGTAAAATTGCTGACATGTGTTTGAATCTACTTATTTTTTTTTTTTTGGTGTTTTCAATTTATATTCTCTGTTTTTTGTTCATTTTTCCCCTGCTTTCTTGTGTTCTTTTGACTTAGTTTAATTTTTTAGAATTAGATTTTTTATTTTCTAATAAATATTTGCTTATGATTCTCTTAATTTTATTTCTTAGTATATTCTCTAGGGCTTACATTATTAATTGTTAAGTTTTATAGTCCATTTACCATTAAGAATGTATTTTCTGCTACAGTTGTTATATATATGTTCATTATAATACTCACAAGAAGATGCTATCATTTTTGCATTAAACAGTTATGCTTATGAAGCAATTAATCTTAAATGAACAAAATATTTTACCTATTTACTTGGCTATTTACCATTCTAATGTTCTTTATTTTTATCTAATGATCTGAGTTTCCATCTCACATTATTTCCCTTTAACCTGAAAAACTTCTTTGAGCAGTTCTTGTAATGCAGACCTGGAATTATCTTAGTTTTCTTTCTTTTTTTTTTTTATGGTTTTCATGATTAATAGAAAGAGTACAATTTTATCTGGAAAGATTTTTCTTGCATTGACTCATATTTATATTTCTGTGTACTTCCTTTTAGAAATAACCAAATAGAAAATGAATTCAACCATTGTTTTATACAAAATAGTTTAATGTCCTTAAATTGACTGTCTTTCCTCACCTTAACAAAACAAGAAGACACCTCCTATACTACTACATATTAATAAGAAAACAAGAATTCTACATAACAAACATGGAAAGTTTAAGTAATCCTGGCAAGTCTTTCTAATAAACTATTGAAAATATTTATTTAGACAAAACCTTTAGTTGGAAACAGCAGAAATGAAAGAAATATCACATTTTGTACAAACAGAATGAGTTTAGTTCCACAATAAAAGCCACATAAATCTGTGTGTGTGGCCAGAGACGAGGGTGTGGAGAAAAGAAAAAGAGAATTCAGAGAGAGGCAGAAGATAACTCTGTTTACTGCAAACCTTGTTTGGAAAGGAATGTCCGGAAAATCATAAGTTTGGATAATCATAAGTTTGGATAGTGGTAGTCTATCAGCATACCAGAGGTAGAACCAATACAATCTCCTGAAATAAAAGATTCCTGTTATCTCTCAGGGTAACTTTCTAAGGTGGTTTCATTCCACCAATGAATAAAGTTCCTAATTCTACACTAAGCTCATCCTTTGGAACATCAATCTCATCTCCTGGTTCTTCCCCAAACTTCTTCCACCAAGGTGCCTGTATATGCTTCAGGGTGGTGAGATGGGCCTCTTTTGCCTTGGCTGCCACAGGCCTGGATCTACTTAGGGAGAGCTCAGGTTCTTTCCCTTCTGCCTCCTTCCGACTTGGTACCTTCATTAGTTGTTCAATTTTGGTGCTGATTTGAGCCATCAAACCTCTCTGTGCTGCTGGGCTCTCTCTTCTAGGGCCCTGCTCATGAAGTAGTGTTGCAGTCATACCTGAGCATGGGCATGGAGCTCCCTGCTGGCCAGATCTGACAACTGAGAGCCTTGATGTTTTTTGACATAGTCATCCACTTGTTGCTTCAGTTTAACTCTACATGCATCAGTGAGTTCTTGGAGTCCTTGCCAAGGAATCAATGGTTTCTTTTTCTTACGACATTTTACTAGGATTTTAAGCACTGCTCTTTGAAGTGTGACAGCTGCTTTATACTCCATGAGGGATGGCCTCTGGTGGTGAAAATTTTTCTGTTCCTTGTACCCTCTCCAATGCTTCTGGATAATCAATACTGATTTCTCTTCTATTTCCTGGTTGTGTTTTTCAACCTGACTTGGATGAACTATTTCAAGCATACTTAGATGTAGTTCTCGGGAAAGTCTCATGGCTCTCTGTCTCTGAAGCTGTAATCATAATCTGAGGTCCTCTTCTTCTTTCTGCCTATTTATCTTCATCATTATCTTTGTTCGTTTAGATCTGAAACTCCTCTGCGAAGCAGTCACAGCAGATGTAAGCTTCTTTAATCTCTTTCTAGTCTGAAAGCCCTTCCAATAAGCTTGAATCAAGCAAGCTGCTTGATGTAGTTTCTGCTGTTCTTCTTTCTGGTAGGCCTTAGGGCTTACAAGGTCAATGAGCTGTTTAAGTTCTTGACTAAATTATGTCTTAGTTTCCTGTTTACTTAGTAGACTTCTGAGTCTTTTGTAGCAGGCACTTAGTCTCAGTAAAATCAAAATATTTTGATGGGATTTCACCATTAACAGTAGGAGTTTTGTAGCAGTACTTCTTATGACTGGACTAGTTGATAAAAGCTTGAAAACAATTTCATTTAAAATTGAATGCAGGGTTTTTCTTTCAATTCTGTGTAAATCACCACTGTTCATCTGTAGTATATTCTGCAGCATAGTCATGACTGTAGATCCTATTTGGACACTGTCAGCTTGAAGTAGGTGTAAGAAATGATCACTCTGCCGTACATTCTCTATTAGTTGAACATGGCCTCCCAATAGCCAGAAGAGAGAATCAGTCCCAACTTGGAAGAAGTGTAGCGATTCATCTTTTTCTTCAGCCTTAGCTGTATTTATAAAACATGTTTGTAATCATCTCCCTAGTACTAAAAAATTTTCTACAGCTGATGGAAGTAACTCATTGTAAAATTCCTCTGCATCTTTTCCTGGATCCAAGCCCACACAGCAATGGCTTAATATCTGTGTAAGCTGGGATATTGTAGTCCAACCACCCTGGATTCAAGAACAATCTTGACTGAGGACCAAGAGGCAATACTGAATAAGATCATAACAATATATATCTTGTTTAATTTTCTTCAACTCTTACCTTCCTAAAGGTATGGTGTTTATTATTTCTTTTAACTTCAGCAGTATAACAGGGACATTTTGCTCAGGACTTTTTGCAACTTCAGCAGCTAAAGCTAAGATCCTTGGGTCTGTACCTGTTGGCTTCATTTCTCATATCACCCATGAGATGCAGTAGTCTCAGCACACTTTAATAGGGTAGAACTCAGACAAATGAGTTGAGGAAGACACAGTCACCCTGTCACCAAAGCAAACAGCTCCAGCCTCAGCCTTAATTCTTGCTGCATCTGTTACTCTCTTCACGGCTTCCTCATCTTGTTTCCAGTTCCTCCACCAAAGGACCAGTTTTCTTTATTTTTATTATTTTTATTTTTTTTGGCCAGGGCTGGGTTTGAACACACCACCTGTGGCATATGGGGCCAGCGCCCTACCCTTTTGAGTCACAGGTGCCCTCCTCTTTATTTCCTATTTATTTATTTATTTTGAGAAAGAGTCTTACTATGTCACCCTCAGTAGATTGCCAGGGTTATCACTGCTCACAGCAACTTCAAACTCTTGGGCATAAGCAATTCTCTTGCCTCAGCCTCCCAAGTAACTGGTACTACAGGCACTCCCCCCAACACACAATGCCTGCCTATTATTTTTTTGTTGTTTTTGTTACAGTTGTCATTGTGGTTTAGCTGGCCCAGGGCAGGTTCGAAACCTACACCCTCAGTGTATGTGGGTGGAGCCATAACCACTGTGCTATGGGCACCGAGCCTCCCTTTTATTTTTAATGACAATTTTTCTGGATATAGAATTATGGGTTAACAGTTTTCCTTACTTCATCACTTAAATTTTTTTTGCTCCATTACTTTCTGGCCTCTTTAATTTCTAAAGATGTCAGATGTGGATTGGATCACTGTCTCCATCCCTCCCCAAACTCAGCACGCAACCCACCCCTGTTCCTTACCATTTCATCTTTCTATTGCTGCTTTGAAGACTTGCTCTTTAACTTTTAATAGTTTGTGATGTTCCTTGACATAAGCTTCTTCTTCTTTATTTTGTATAGTATTCACTGACCATCTTGAATCTTCCAACTTTCTGTTTTTCACCAAATTTGGGGAAATTTGAGTCATTGTCTATGAATACTTTTTATGCTCCATTGTGTTTCTCCTAACATGGTATTTCAGTCACATGTATATTAAATCATTCCATATAGGTATCACCCAACAGGTCCTTGAGTGTCAATTCATTATTTTTAATTGTTTTGTTCACTTCACATTAGATAGTTTTAGTTGATCTATCTTTAATGTCATTTACTCACTCCTCTATCATTTTATCACTGAACTTTTAATTTCAGAAAGTATATTTTTCAATTTTAGGATTTCCATTTAGTTCTGTTTTATTGTTTCTCTTTCCCTGTTGAAGTTTCCTATTTCTTTGTTGAGGGCTTTACTTATTGGAACCATGCTTTTTTTGTTTCATTGAGAGTGGTTATTATAACCACATTAAAATGTTGTTTAATAATTTTAACAACTGGTTAATCTTAATCTTAGGCTCAGTTGATACTTTTTTCTCTTTATTCGATGTTCCATTTTCTTAGTTCGTTATATGCCTATAAATTTTTCTACTGTGTCCCAGATGTTTTCAATGTTAATTTTAGTTTCTGTTATTTTTCTCTGACAATTGTTGTTTCCTTCATTTTAACATTGATTTATTATTTATTTATTTATTGGTAGAGTAGGGCTGGGCTGGAACTTCAAACTCTGTCTTTGGGGCAGCCGTTTCATTATCAGTTCAGAATGCATTTAAATATGTCTGTGTGAGTTGTCAGTTTTCAGACTGTGGCCTACAATGCCATCTTTCTTTAACTGAGATGGTTATAGTCTGTTATACACATAGATGACTCAGAGGTGAGTCAGAAAAGTGGGTATACTGAGTTTTCAGATGTGCTTTCTGGCTCTGTCCCATGTAAGATTCTTTCATTGGGGTAGAGCAAGATGGTGGTCTAGAAACATCTCCCTACTAGCTGGTCCCAACAAGGCAGGGGAAAAAAGAAACCTCAATCATCTCCAGCTGGAGGAATCTAATTGGACTCATCACTCTGAGGGCACAGTGAAACAGTGGTGGACTTCAGGAGCCAGTGAGGAGGTCAGGTGCTGAGGAAAGCCAGCACAGAAAGGGAGTGAATGGGAACAGGCAGAGACTGGCCTGTCAGCCCTTCCACAGAGGACTGGAGACAGAAGGGGCTATCCTGCAGGCTTTCATTTGGGGGGTGGACTATGCATTGGAGCTGCCTTGAATGGTTGGGAAGAGTGGGTGAGATCAGTGTCCAGTGGTATACCTGCTGGGGTAAATGTCCAATCTGCTTAGCTCCCAACTGGTTCGCCATTGTGGGAAGGTCCTGTGGAGAAACAGTTCACAGGGTCTTAGTGCAAGGACGGCTCTAGCATGCCTGATGAGGTTGGGCATCCACTCTTGGGATGACTTGAATGATTCCTACGCCGCTGGGAATTCTTATCAGGGGTCACTGTTAGTTGTGTCTGCTATGGATTCTGGTGAGAGACTTAAAACCGCAATCCCAGGGGAATGAATGTTGACAATAACCAGGTACTGTAAAGGGAAACTAAGTCAAGAAGACAGGAATTAATACATAAGCAACTAAAAACTGGTTTCCCACATATATTCTCTCTCTCCTAACACCATGGCATCACCACTTGTCCTTGCAATATATTGCAATATAATGCAATATACATACATATATATTTAGTATAAATTTATAGAAATTTAGCCAAGTGTGTATATATATATATATATATATTTGCATAACTAAATATATATATTGCATTATATATATAAATGTATATTTATATTATTTTTTATCCCTTTTCCAATTTTTAATTTTTTTTTCTCTTTCTGTTGTTGATGTCCTTGTTGTTTTGGCATTTTGAGGGTTTTTTTTGGGGGGGTGGTTGGTTGGTTGTATCCTTAAACATCATTTTTACTTTATTTACTATCAAAGGATCCTCCATTTTTGTTATGATATTTCAGCCCCTTTTATCCTCTATTTCTTCTTTATTCCTGTCCTTTTTCCCTCTCTTGGTACAGATTTTTCTACTTTGGTCATCTTTCCCACATGAATTTCTCATACAACAGCTAAGATATCTCTTGTTAGACTTTTTCTATCATATAATTTTATTTTTAATTTTCTATATATTTTTTATTTTCTTCTAGTGCAGAGGGTAATGACATTGGTCTGTCTGCGAATTCATGGCAGTGGTCTGGATCAAGAAGGTCACAAGCTCATGGTCCAGGGTGTCCTTCTAGCTTTGTCCTTTGGAAAGTCAGTATTATCAGGTCACCATTGTGACACACTGCTTAATTCATTTTTCTTTTAATCTTTCATTATTTCTCTCTAATAATTGGCAGAGTGGGGTCTTGATTTTTCCCAGACTGCTAAGGAGCTCCAGACTTCAAGGTACCCACACAGCCCAGAACTCCAAAATCCTGGATTTGCACGTGTGGTCATAGGTCCCAGCCAAACAACACCATTTCTCTTGTCACCTCTTGCTCTCTTTCTGTCCTCCTTCTCTCCAGTTCTTGTCTTTCACCTCTTTATTTGTTGTTTTTTTTTTCTTAATTTCTTTCTTTTTCACTTCTTTCTTACTATTAACTTGTTACTCTTCTCTTACTTTTGGACTTATATCAAGAGGCCACTTCAATACCTAACCTCAGACCAAGGCAACTGAAAGTGAAGGAGACAGTGAGAAGGAAAAAAGAGAGAAGGAAGTGAACAAAAAGAAAAGACACATGAAGAGGAACCAACAGAGACATTCTGGCATCATGAAAAACCAAAACAAAGCAACCCCTCACCCCCTAGGGAACATGAGGCAGCTACTGCAGGGGATTCCACCTACAAAGAAATAATCAATTTGAAAGAAAGGGAATTTAAAATATTGATGGTAAAGGCAAAAAATGGAATTGATGAGAAAAAGGACAAACAGAATCAAAGAAATGGATTAAAGATAGGAAGAACATAAAAAAAGATATGGCAGAGCTTAAGGAATTGAAGGAGTAAATCAGGGAACTTGAAGTTACAACAGAAAATATCAATAACACATTAGGCCATGGCGAAGAAAGAATCTCAGAGCTAGAAGATAAAGTTAATGAGGTAACTTAGATAGTTAAAGAGGCAGAAAAAAAAAAGAAAGTAGAATATTCACTCAAAAATTATGGACATTCATGAAATATTCAAACATATGAATTATGAGGATCCCCTAAAGGGAAGAAGAATGTCCTAAAGAAATGGGAGTCCTACTGGAGGATATCATAAATGAATACCTCCCAAGTTTTACTAAACTTTCTGAGACACTACTTTTAGAGACATCTTGAACCCTGGGTTATCTCAACACAAACAGACCAGTCCAAGACACATTGTAATGAAGCTGTCCAAAGTCAAGTTGAAAGAGAAAATTCTACAAGGACCCAGGAGTAAGTGCAAATTGAACAATGGTGGCAGATTCATCAGGGTACCTATGGACTTTTCAGTTAAAAATTTCCAACCCAGAAGAGAATAGTACCCTATTCTTTAACCTTGTTAAAAAAATAATTTTCAACCTAGAATTCTGTATGCTGTAAAAGTAAGCCTCAAAATTGATGGAGAAATCCAATCTTTTTCTGATATGAAAACATTGAGGAAACTCACCACATCAAGACCAGCTCTGTAGGAAATACTTAGACCTATTCACAACATGTACCATCACAATGGACCACCAACAAAGTAAATATCCAGAAACTAGTGGACAAAATCTAGCTTCCACAATGGCACAAAGAATAAAAATAAGTAATGGACTCTCACAGTATAACATGAATAGAATTCCACCATACATATCGGTTCTCTTAATAAATGCTTATGGCTTTAATTTTTACTGAAGAGGGACAGGCTGGCTGATTGCATAAAAAGATGAGGCCGTCTATATGCTCTTTCCAGAAAATACACCTAAAATTGAAGGACAAATCAAGATTCAGGGTAAAGTGTTTGAAAACAATATTTCAGTCAAATGGAGATCAGAAGAAAGGAGGACTCACAATCTTATTTTCAGATATAAGTGGATTCAAAGCAACTAAAGTTAAGAAAAGAAAAAATGGTCACTTCATAGTGGTCAAGAGAAAAATAGAACAAGAGGACATTTCAATTCTAAATATTTATGCACCCAACTTACATGCTCCCAGGTTCCTAAAACAGACCTTGATTGGTGTGAGCAATACAGTATCTCATAACATCATAATAGATGGGGACTTTAATATCCCTCTGACCGGATTTTTTTTTTTTAATTAAATAGTAACTGTGTACATTAATGCACTTCTGGGGTACAGTGTGGGGGTTTTTACAAACAATCCAGAACAATTCCATCAAACTGGTTAACATAGCCTTCACGTAATTTTCTTAGTTATTGTGTTAAAACATTCATATTCTACTCATAGAAAGATTCACTTGTACCCTTGTAAGATGAAACACAGAAGTGAATCCTCGAATCTCCCTCCCACCGCCCATTCCCCCTCCCTTCCCCTTCCCCGTATCCTTAGGTTGTTATTAGGTTATAGGTTTCATATAAAAGGTATAAATTAGTTTCATAATAGGGGTGTGTACATTGGATACTTTTTCCTCCATTCTTGTGATACTTTTTACAGAAGAACATTTTCCAGCTCCATCCATGTGAACATGAAGGATGTAAAGTCTCCATCTTTCTTAATGGCTGCATAGTATTCCATGGTGTACATATACCACAGTTTGTTGATCCATTCG
>NW_003852581.1:2145664-2153777 GCF_000181295.1 Otolemur garnettii
CCAAGAGATCTGCAGTCATCCTAATACTCTTCCCCTTGTAGGTTATGGTTTTTTTACGTCTGACTGCTTTCAGAATTTTCTCTTTCATCTTAACTTTGGTGAAGTTAATTATGAGGTGTCTGGGGAATTTCTTGTTCAGGTTGAGTCGTGCTGGGGTTCTGAAACTATCTGCTATCTGAATTTCAGAATATCTTGGCATGTCCAGAAAGTTCTCTGTCATAATTTCATGAAGAAGAGTCTCAGTGTTTTGTGAAGCAACTTCATCACCTTCAGGGATTCCTATAAGGTGAATATTAGTTTTCTTTGAATTATCTGAGAGCTTTCTGACAGTGAGATTCGTTTTTATTCTCCATTTCTTTTGATCTTTGCATTCCTGGGCTTCTTCAAAAGCTTTTTCAGAATCAGAGATCCTTTCTTCTGCGTATTCTACTCTTTTATGGAGGGATTCCACCTTATCTTTCAGATTCTTGAGGGCTGCAACCTCTTGTCTCAGTGTTTCAAAATCTTTGATCATTTTATCTTTGAAATTGTTGAGTTCTTGATACATCTTTTGAATGATTTCTTGCGGTATCTTTTGAATAATTTCTGGAGAAAAGTTTTGAATAATTTCTTGAGAAATCTTTTCAATAATTTCTTTAACTTCTACGTCCTTCCTTTCTTCTGTCCTGTTAATCTTATTTGCTATCCACGTTCTGAACTTGATTTATGACATTTCAGCCATTTGTTTATGGATGGGGTCTTCAATTACGTTTGTCCCATTTTTCCTTGGTGGAGTTGATCTATTCTGGTTATTTGAGTTTTCAGAGTTTTTCCACTGATTCTGCCCCATTCTGAGTTTACCTTGTTTGGAGGCCTTATCAGAACTGTTCAGTGGGTGGCTTCTTCTGGTTACCCAGAGATAGAGGCAGAGTTTGTGTTGTCTATCCCAGTTCTCTGGTACTGGGAAAAC
The DNA here is from genome assembly GCF_000181295.1 of Otolemur garnettii. Classification (NCBI taxonomy): domain Eukaryota; kingdom Metazoa; phylum Chordata; class Mammalia; order Primates; family Galagidae; genus Otolemur; species Otolemur garnettii. The sequence continues at coordinate 2,146,614 of NW_003852581.1, forward strand.
TAGGGTGCAGTGGAATGACAGCAGGTGCATGGAAGTGTGCGTGGCCGGATTAGACCTCGTTCAGCCTACTGGGGCAACCAGGGGGCACGAGATCGGTAGGTGGATCAGTCCTCGTTCAGTACCCCGGAGCAGCCAGGGGGTGGAGGAATGGCAGTGGTAGTATAGGGTACGTGAGAGACCAAATAAGTCTTATTTCAGCCCCACCAGAGTAGCTGGGGGAAGTGGAGGACTCCTTCACCATGGCCTGTTGGATGTGTGCGGCACTAGCAAGTTGATCTATTCCCTCACAGCATGGGAGCCCAGAGTGGGGAACTCCTCCACCTCCATCTGTGGGATGCCTATGGCTCTAAAAAACAGTTCTGGTCCCACCCAGAGTGGAAGATTCCTCCACCGCCTCCTGTAGGGCACATGTGGCTCTAGCAAGCAGTTCTGGGCCCACCCAGCACAGGTGCCTGGAGCAGGGAATTCCTCTGCAGACCCCCGTTGGTTGTGCGTGTCTCTAGAAGGCTGTTTGGGGTCTGCCTGGAATGGAGGACTCTTCCACCACGGCCTGCAGGACACCTGTGGCACTAGCAAGCAGTTCTGGGTCCTCCCAGAGTGGAGGACTCCTCTGCCACTGCCCGAGGGGTGCGCAAGGCTCTAACAAGTAGTTCTGTGCCTGCCCGGAGCAGGGGAAGTCCTCTACAGCCACCTGTAGCCCGCAGGAGGTGTGCAGCTCTAGCAAGCAGTTCTGCGCCCTCCCAGAGCCCTGGAGTAGGGATCTACTCTGCTGCCTGTAGAGTGCGTGGCTCTAGGAAGCAGTTCTGGGCCCTCCCAGAGTGGGGGACTCTTCCGCCGCCACCCACGGGGGTGTGTAAGGCTCTAGCAAGTACTCCAGTGGCTGCCCAGAGCAGAGGAATTCTTCTCCGGCCACCCACCGCCCACGGAAGGATTGCGGCTCTAGCAAGAGGTTCTGGACCTGCCCAGAGCCCTGGAGTAGGGTTCTCCTCTGCCACCCGTGGGGTGCGTGGCTCTAGAAAGCAGTTCTGGGTCCTACCAGAGTGGGGAACTCATCCGCTGCCACCCCTAGGGGTTGAGAAGGCTCTACCAAGTCGTTCCGTGCCTTCCTGGCACAGGACACTTCTCTGCGGCCACCCGCCACCTGCAGGAGGCAGGCGGCTCTAGCAAACAGTTCTGGGGCCTGCTTTGTATCTGTATTTTGTGTTCTTAAATGATCTTCCTTGGGTTTACAGCTTGCTGAATGTCTTTCTGGGCTCAGCTCCCCGTCTTTGGCTTCCTATATTCTGACTCCGACTAGTTTTTCTTTCTTTGCTCAGGACCCTCTGACCAGGGTTGCTACCAGTTGACCATCTTCCCAGAATCCTCCCCTCTGACAGGATTTGACAGATCCTCTAAACAGAAACAAACAAACAAAAAAGGCTACAAGGCACTTAAATGTGACCCTAGAATAAATGGGCTTACTATATATATATATATATATATATATATGGAGAGAGAGAGAGAGAGAGAGAGAGAGAGAGAGAGAGAGAACATACCATCCCAAAGCTAAGGAATATATATTCTTCTCATCAGCCCATGGAAATTGTTCCAAAATAGATCATATCTAAGGATACAAATCAAACCTCAGCAAAATTAAAATAATTGAAATTATGTCTTGTATCTTCTCAGACCACAAGGCAATAGAGGTGAAACTTAACTCCAACAAAAGCTTACATCCCCACACAAATGCCTGGAAATTAAACAAGCTTATACAGAATGACAGTTGGGTCAAGTAAGAGATGAAGCAAGAAATTGTTAAATTCCATGAACATGACAACAATGATGCTACAAGTTACCAAAATCTGTGGGGTAGTATAACAGCAGTCTTAAGAGGAAAATTTATCATATTAAATGTCTACATCTGAAAAGCAGAAAGAGAGTACATCAACAAACTAATTAATCATCTCAAGAAAGTGGAAAAAGAAGCACAATCTACTCTCACACCTAGCAGAAAAAAGAAATAACCAAAATTAAATCATAAATAAATAAAATTGAAGGTAAAAGAATCATTTGTAAAAGTATTGAAATGAAAAGTTGATTCTTTGAAAAAATAAATAAAGTAGATACACCTCTGTCCAGATTAACTAGAAATAGAAAAGTAAAATATCTAATAACCTCAATCATAAATGAAAAAAAGGGGAAATAAGAATAGATATCACAGGGATACAAGAGATTATCTCTGACTATTACAAGAAACACTATGCTAATAAATTAATAATGTGGAGAAAATTTCCTGGAATCACACCCTCTCCCTAGACTTAACCATGAAGAAATTGATTTCTTGAACAGAACAATATCAGGTACTTAGATTGAAGAAACAATAAAAATGTTTCCAACATCAGCAAAAAAAAGTCCAGGACCAGATGGCTTCACATCAGAATTCTATCACATCATCAAATATGAGCTTATATCCATACTGCAGAAATTATACCAAAATATAGAGAAGGAAGGAATCTTCCCCAATGCATTCTATGAAGCAAATATCATCCTGATACCAAAACCAGGAAAAGACTCAACTAAAAAGGAGAACTATGGAACAATTTAACTAATAAATATAGATGTAAAAGTACTCAACAAAATCTTAGCCAATAAATTACATATACACATCATGATCAAGTAGGCTTCATCCCAGAGAAGCAAGTCTGGTTTAACATATGCAAACCACAAATGTAATTGGCTATATCAATAGAAGTGAAAGGAAGGACTCTAATACTGTGGTTCTCAATCTTCCAAATGCCACAACTCTTTAATACAGTTCCTGTGGGCTGTGAATCATAGGTTAAGAACCACTGCTCTAATAGATACAGAAAAAGTTCTTGATGCAATCCAGGACCTTTCCTTACAAGAACACTTAAGAAAACATGGCACATTTCTTAAACTTATTAAAGGCATCTACAACCAACCCACAGTTACTATCATACCAAATGGAGTAAAACTGAAAGCTTTTCACTTAGAACTGAAACCAGACAAGGATGTCCTCTATTGTTATTGCTATTCAACATAGTATTGGAAGTTGTAGGCTATGAAATCAGGCAAGAGAAGGATATAAAGGGCATCCAAATAAGGGGTGAGGTGGTAAAACTCTCACGCTTTGCTGATGATATGATCTTACACTTAGAAAACCCCAGAGATTCAACCACAAGACTCTTGCAAGTGATCAAGAAATACAACAGCATCTCAGGGTATAAAATCAAGGCCCATTAATCAATAGCCTTTTTATATATTAATAACAGCCTAATCAGAGACACAATTCCCTTCTTAGTGGCTTCAATGGAAATGAAATACCTAGTAGTATACATAACAAAAGAGGCGAAGAACCTCTACAAAAAATTATGAAACCCTAAGAAAAGAAATACCAGAATATATTAACAAATGAAAGAACATTCCATGATGCTGGCTGTGAAGAATCAACATTGTTATAATGTCTATACTAACCAAAGAAATCTACAGATTCATTTCAATTCCCATTAAAATAACATCATACTTGAGGATCTGGAAAAAAATACAGCTTTGTTTTGTATGGAGACAGAAAAAAACCTCATATAGCCAAGCCAATTCTTAAAAACAAAGCTGGAGGCATCCCCTTGCCTGACTTTAGGCTATATTAAATGTGCACACTAATTTAAAAAAAGCATTATATTGGCACAAAATAGAGACATAAACATTTGGTACTGAATAGAAAACTAAGAGATGAGGATGGCCTCTGTGGCTCAAAGGAATAGGGCACCAGCCCCATATACCAGAGGTGGCAGGTTCAAACCTGGCCCCAGCCAAAAACTGCAAAAAAAAAAAAAAAAAAAAAAGAAAACTAAGAGATGAAACCAATCTTTTATAGTCAACTTGTCTTTGAGTAACCAAACAAAGGCATACCCTGGGGAAAAGAATCCCTATTCAATAAGTGGTCCTGGGACAACTGGATAAAAACTGAAACTTAACCTGCACTTTTCACCTCTTACAAAAATTGATTCACAGTGAATAAATGATTTAAATCCAAGGCATAAAATGATAAAAATCATATGATAAAGTGTAGGAAAAACTCTTGAATATGTTGGACTGGGGAAAGATTTTATCAAGACTTTCACGGCAATTTCAACAACAAAAATAAGCAAATGACAATTATATTACAAATCTTCTGCACAGCTAAAGACACAGCAATCAAGACAAATAGACAACTTTTAGAATAGGAAAATATATTTGCATGTTATGAATCTGACAAAGGTTTGATAACTAGGTTCTGTAGAGAACTCAATTTAATTAACAAAAAAGGAGCTCACAATCCCATCTATCCCTGGGAATGAGACATCAACAGAACCTTCTCTGAGAAAGATAGCTGAGTGTCTAAAAAATGTGACAAAAATGGTCATTGTCCTATTCATCAGAGAAATGCAAATCAAAACCACCTTGAGATACCACCTAACTCCAGTGAGAATAGTTCACATCACAAGTCACGAAGTTGTAGATGCTGGCACAGTTGTGGAGAGAAGAAAATACTTTTACACTGTTAGTGGGACTGCAAACTAATGTAACAATTTTGGAAAGAAGTATAGAGCGTCCTCAAAGAACTCAAACTAGATCTCTCATTTAACTCTGAAATCCCACTGCTAGGCATCTATCCAGAAGAAAAAAATCATTTTATCATAAGGACATATGCATTAGATTATTTAAATATCTCAATTAACAATCACTAAGATGTGGAAACAACCTAAATGCCCATCAACTCAGGAATTGATTACCAAATTGTGGTGTATGTGTACCATGGAACACTATTCAGCCATAAAAAGACAGTGATTTGGCTCGGCGTCTGTGGCTCAAGTGGCTAAGGTGCCAGCAACATACACCTAAGGTGGCGGGTTCGAATCCAGCCTGGGCCCGCCAAACAACAATGACAGCTGCAACAAAAAAATAGCCGGGCATTGTGACGAGTGCCTGTGGTCCCAGCTACTTGGGGGACTGAGGCAGGAGACTCGCTTGAGCCCAGGAGTTGGCGGTTGCTGTGAGCTGTGATATCATGGCACTATACCCAGGGGGACAGCTTGAGGCTCTGTCTTAAAAAAAAAAAAAGACAGTGATTTTACCTCATTTGTATTAACCTGGAAAGAGTTGAAGCACATTACTCTTAGTAAACTATCACAAGAATGGATAAAGAAATATCCAATGTACTCAATAGTAATATTAAGTCAGTAAATGATCTAATTCATGTCCACATAGGAAGAAAAACTCATTTTGATTCAACTTTGGAGGAGGGAAAATAAGGGAGGGGGAAGGGTGCATTTACTTCCACTGAATGGGCACAATGTAGGGGTGAACGACATACCTTTTGGCTACGGGAGATAACTACAAGAAAGACTCTACCTAACAAATTCAAATATTAAGACTTGGTTGTACCCTCACATTAACCTGAAAAAAAAAATAGGATTCTTCCATTATCTTTCAGCATTCAGTTTCCTGGGTTCAATATTCTGGTTTCATGGGTCAGAAAACAAGTTCTCTTTTTCTATATAAATCCAAACCAGGTTCAGACTGCACTTAGCCTTAAGCTAAAAATTGCAGAGATGGGCATTTAGTTCTCTCCTTTCCACTCAGTGACCATGTACTAGCAGACACTTCTTTCCATTATCCAGTATATAAAGGTGTTCCCTTTTTGTTTTGTGCCTAGGTTTTATGCTTCTTTTCTTTAGATGGGTTGAGGTAAATAGCTTTCAAGTAGGGTCTTAATTTATCAAACCCAGATATGGAACTCTCTGCAGTCTTCATTTTTTAAGTGAAAACTTTCAAACAAAAAGAAAAGATAGAAAATAGTGCAGTGGACACTCACATATCAATCACCAAATGCAATCTTTATCAAAAATTTCCTCTTTTGTTTCATCTCTTTTTGCTTTTTCTCATTTTTCTTAATATTCAAGACAAATACCAGAGACCTAATTATTTTACCTCAGCATATTTCTATATACATCTTTAAAAATATGGCTACTCTCTTACTTAACAACAATAACATTATCATACCAAAAAAATACCAATAGGAAAGAAAAATCTCTTCAATACATGCTGCTGGGAAAGTGGGATATAGTGGAATTTCTATTCATATGAAGAGAAATGAAATGAGGATCTCATCATACAAAAAAATCAACTCAAAGTGGATTAAAGACTTAAATGTAAGATCTAATATAAGCCCAGTAGAAGAAAACACAAGGAAAACTCCTTAGGACATTGGTCTAAGTTAAAAATTATGGCTGAGATTTTAAAAGCACAGCAACAAAAAATAAAAATAGATAAATGTGACTATATTAAACTAAAGAGCTTCTATTTAACAAAAGAAACAATCAATACAGTGAAGAGACAACCTATAGAATTGGAAAAATATTTTCAAATTATTCATACAATAAAGGACAAATATTCAGAAGATACAAAGAAATCAAGCAACTTAACATTAAGCAGAATGAAAGAGGGGAGGGAGGAGGATGGGAGGGAGGAAGGAAGGAAGGAAAGAAAGAAGGAAGAAAGGAAGGAAGACCCCATATAATAATATCATTAAATAGTGGGCAAAGGATATGAACAGACATTTCTCTCTTTTTTTGTTTTTTCTTTATTTTTTATTAAATCATAGCAGCGTACATTAATACTATTGTGGGATACAGTGTACTGTTTCTGTATACAACTTGAAATACTTTCATCCAACTGGTTAACATAGCCTTCATGTCTTTTTCTTAGTTATTATGTTAAGACATTTATATTCTACAATTAGAGAAATTCACATGTATCCTTATAGGATGAACTATAGGCATGATCCCACCAATCCTCCTCCCTCCACCCATGCTCCCCCTTTTATCCCCTCCCTCTCCCCTCTCCCTATATTCCTGGGTTAAAATTGGGTTATAGCTTTCCTATGAAAGCTATAAATTAGTTTTATAGTAGGACTAAGTACATTGGGTACTTTTTCTTCCATTCTTGGGATACTTTGCTAAGAAGAATATTTTCCATCTCCATCCATGTAAACATGAAGGAAGTAAAGTCTCCATCTTTCTTAATGGCTGCATAGTATTCCATGGTGTACTTATACCACAATTTATTGATCCATTCGTGGATCGATGGGCTCTTGGGCTTCTTCCATGACCTAGCAATTATGAA
>NW_003852581.1:2154413-2156448 GCF_000181295.1 Otolemur garnettii
ACCATTTGTTAAATAGGGAATCTTTTCCCCACTCAATGTTTTTAATTGGCTCGTCAAAGATCATATAATGGTAAGTACCTGGGTTCATCTCTTGGTTCTCTATTCTGTTCCATACATCTACCTCTCTGTTTTTGTGCCAGTACCATGCTGTTTTGATCACTATGGATTTATAGGATAGTCTAATGTCTGGTAGCATGACTCCTCCTGCTTTGTTTTTATTTCCCAATAATGTCATGGCTATTCAAGGTTTTTTCTGATTACCTCAAATGGTAATGAAGTATTATTTTTTCAAGGTCTTTAAAGTGTATGATATCAGATTTTAATGGGGATTGCACTAAAATTATATATTGCTTTCAGTAGCATGGACATATTAACAATGTTAATTCTTCCCAACTATGAGCATGGTGTGTTTTTTCATTTATTAATATTTTCTGCTATTTCTTTTCTTAGAGTTTCATAGTTCTCTTTATAGAGGTCTTTCATGTCCTTTGTTAGGTAAACTCCCAGATATTTCATCTTCTTTGGCACTACTGTAAACAGAATAGAGTTCTTGACTATTTTTTCAGCTTGACTGTTGTTGGTATATATAAAGGCTACAGATTTGTGATTGTTGATTTTGTAATCTGAGACACTGCTGTATTCCTTGATCACTTCTAAGAGTTTTGTAGTAGAATCCCTGGTATTTTCCAGGTATGTAATCATGTCATCTGCAAAGAGTGAATGTTTAATCTCTTCTGATCCTATATGGATACCCTTGATTGCCTTTTTTCTCTAATTGTGATGGCTAAATCTTCGATTACAATGTTAAAGAGCAATGGAGACAAAGGGAAACCTTGCCTGGTTCCTGATCTGAGTGGAAATGATTCCAATTTAACTCCATTCAGTATGATATTGGCTGTGAGTTTGTTGTAGATGGTCTCTATCAAGTTAAGAAATGTCCCTTCTATGTCAATTTTCTTAGTGTTCTGATCATGAAAGGATGCTGGCTATTATCAAAAGCTTTTTCTGCATCAGTTGAGAGAATCATATTGTCTTTGTTTTTTAATTTTTTTATGTGATGAATTACGTTTATAGATTTACATATGTTGAACCAGCTTTGGGATCGTGGGATAAAACCCACTTAGTTGTGGTGTATAATTTGTTTGATGTGTTGCTGGATTCTGTTCATTAGGATTTGTTCAATATTTTTGCATCAATATTCATTAGTGATATTGATCTCTAATTTTCTTTCTTTGTTGGATCTTTTCCTGGTTTGGGGATCAAGATGATGTTTACTTCATAGAATGTGTTGGGTAATAGTTCATCTTTTTCTATATTTTGGAAAAGGTTAAGTACTATAGGTACTCGTTCCTCTTTATAGGTTTGGTAGAATTCTGATGTCAAGCCATCAGGTCCCAGCTGTCTCAAGAATTCAATGATTTCAAAGATAAAATGACCAAAGATTATGACACACTAACGCAAGAGGTTGTAGCCCTTAAAGATCTGAAAAATATGGTAGAATCCCTCGGTAACAGAATGGAGCAGGCAGAAGAAAGGATCTCAGACATATAAGAAAAAGCTTTTGAACATGCTCAAATGCTCAAAGATGAAGAGAAATGGAGAGCAAAAATGGATCACTCCCTCAGAGAGCTCTGGGATAATTCGAAGAAAACTAATATTTGTCTTATAGGAATCCCTGAAAGCGACTTATATTCACCTTATAGGAATCCCTGAAGGCGATAGGGAAATTGCTTCGCAAACACAGAGGCTCTTCATGAAATTATGAAAGAGAACTTTCCAGACATGCCAAGAGATTCTGAAATTCAGATAGCAGATAGTTTTAGAACCCCACTGTGATTTAACCCAAATAAGACATTGGGCAAGTGACTTGAAGAGAAAGTTCTCTGAAGAAGACAGGTGCATGGCCTACAGATATATAAAAAAATGCGCACCATCCTTAAACATCAGAGAAATGCAAATCAGAACTACTTTGAGATATCATCTAACACCAGTAAGATTAGCCCATATCACAAAATCACAAAATCACAGATGCTGG
>NW_003852581.1:2156647-2158075 GCF_000181295.1 Otolemur garnettii
TTCATAATTGCTAGGTCATGGAAGAAGCCCAAGAGCCCATCGATCCACGAATGGATCAATAAATTGTGGTATAAGTACACCATGGAATACTATGCAGCCATTAAGAAAGATGGAGACTTTACTTCCTTCATGTTTACATGGATGGAGATGGAAAATATTCTTCTTAGCAAAGTATCTCAAGAATGTAAGAAAAGGTACCCAATGTACTTAGTCCTACTATAAAACTAATTTATAGTTTTCATAGGAAAACTATAACCCAATTTTATCCAATGAATATGGGGAGAGGGGAGAGGAAGGGGACAGGAGGGGGAGCATGGGTGGAGGGAGGGTGATTGGTGGGATCATGCCTATAGTTCATCCTATAAAGGTACATGTGAATCTCTCTAAATGTAGAATATGTCTTAACACAATAATTATGAAAATGACACAAAGGCTATGTTAACCAGTTGGATGAAAGTATTTCAAATTTTATATAGAAACAGCACTCTGTATCCCATGATAGTATTAATGTACATAGCTATGATTTAATAAAATAAATAAAGAAAATAAAAAGCAAAAATAAATAAATAAATAAAATAAGGTCTTCCAAAAGATTTGTTGAAGAAGATACTTATTTTAAACTCACAAAAGATATAAACAAATATGAAAGTTTAGTACTCAGGACATGGGAAACAATGTAATGAGAAATATGAGTTACAGGTTAAACATTATTTTTTCATTTCTTTCAGGAATAATATAATTATCTGTGGTCTAAATTGAGACAAAAAGAAATCATAAAGAGGATAATTACCAAAAAAGCATGTTATAATTATTCTCCTTGAGATTTTTTTGAAAGCTTTTAAAAACTGAATGTGTAAGTCAAAGCGGATTTTAGCACTTCCTTGACATATGGCCTGAGATTTTGCTAAACTTGGCAACATTATAAAGATCATATTTTCACACAGACGCCCTCTTCCTGAACAGAATGTTTTTGACAGAAACATTTTTTTTTCTTTTATTCCAGGCATTTGTGTGTCTGCCTTCCATAACAGCAAGACAAAGCTCAATATTCTGGACTCTCTCCCAATATTTCCAATCTGGCTAAGAAACAAAGTCTTTATTTCATGGTTTGGAGAAATGTCCTTTAAAATTTAACTCTTCTCCAGGCATGTTGACTCACACCTGTAATCCTATCACTCTGGGAGGCCAAGGCCACTGGATTGCCTGAGCTTATAGGTTTGAGACTAGCCTCAGCCAGAGAAAGACCTCATCTCTAAAAGTAGCTGGGTGTTGTGGCAAGTGTGTGTAGTCCCAGCTACTTGGGAGGCTGAGGCAAGAGAATCACTTTAGCCCAGGAATCCAAGGTTGTGAGTTATGACTCCACCACATTCTACCAAGGTTGACAAAGTGAGACTCTGTCTCAAAAAAAAAAAAAAAAAAAAAAAAAAA